>NC_142716.1:46901318-47059151 GCF_055471065.1 Atractosteus spatula | reverse complement strand
CAGGGCCGAGGCTGTATCTTGGAAACACCTGTGCGCACTGATCAGCTTTGTTTGTGTCTGCTGTTCCGCCCGCAATCCAGTCACACAGTGAATGAACCCATGGAAAACGTTCGTTTCTGAGTGATAAACTCAAGGGCCTGTTTCCTCTTCTTATGGCTGGTTAGAAGTCTCAAGAACAAACCACCTGCCTGAGGAAGAAGTTAGACAAATAAAGCCAACATTTAAACCATAATAAATATACTGCAGGAAATGTAAAATTCATTCTGTTTCTCTTGCATGTGTTTATTAGACTATAATTTGGAAAGAGGAAATGTGTGGGGCAAGGGGGCAAAGATGTAGGGGAGACACTCAGTTACTGTTTATTTTCTTGATTTTATGGAAAGTATCTGTTGAGCAGAGTTTCAGTAAAAGCAAACCAAAGAGCACAATGAAAAGTGCTCTCTATCTCTGCTTCCATATACCATATATATTTTTGTGCCTTTGACTACTGAGGTAGTCAAAGAACCATATGGCACTGTTTTTGGTCCTGCTAGCAGTATGTACCGTTCCCCTCTTTGTGACATTTTAAAATAATGACTGTTATAAAAACATTTAATAGCAACCATTAATCTACATTTACTAAAGGTTTGGGACAGTAATTAGATTCGGTTTTTAAGTATGATGAAAATGTTACTCAGAGATTAATTTGTTGCTCTATAAATTATTTCCCTCATCTCTGCAAGACTGCAGAAGGCACTTTGTGGCTCATTTGATGTTTTTATGTATATTTCTACTTGTACCCCATAGTGTATAGTAATGTGGTATATCGTGTGTCTAATGGTTATTTAGACAGATTGTGGACTGAAGAAATTAGTGTTTAATTATTACTGCCATGTAATTCATGTTTCTCTGCTGTGGAATCCCTCTCCTTACAGGCCATAAAAAATAATAATCATTTCCAATACTGAGGTATTCATTCATGATGTTACATATTTTAAGTTTAAAATCAAGAAAGGTTCAAGACGGATATTAAAAGTTCACGTCTATCTGAGTACTTTTCAAATCCAAGATACTTTGTTTAAAGAACATTTTGAATGTTATGTGTACTGAGGTGTTACGGAGAATTATTCTTTATTTTTTGTCTATTTTGATTAATTTCATTCCACCGTCAAAAACCCAAACCTGGATGCAGCATCATTTTTTTCTGAGCTTCTGTGCGTATCTGGCAAGCTACCATAATTATTTTTTTTCTCCTGTTTTTTGAGGGGACGCTTTGTTTCAGGCAGCCAGTAATAAACTCTGTTTCTAGGCATGGTGGTTGAACATGGTCGTTTGCTTTTTCAAAGCGAAAGCTGAACATGAACTCGTTTTTTATGAAAGAAGCTCCCATCTGCACCTCATTGCAGGGCTCTGGTTGAACTGTGGCCTCTGCTGTAGCGGCACAACATTGTCCAAGCGCATGGTTAGCAAATCCTCCTGTTGGATGGGGGATGGGAGGAGAGGGGAGGGAGTGCAGAAGCTCTGGTCACTGTTGGCAGACGAAGGGAACTGTTTATCAGGCTTCGTCCTTGACAACGATGGGAAACTTGAGTTGTGATGGGAACCTGCGACACACGTTTTTCTTTTCAGATGCAAACGTCAGATGGCTAGTGCTTGCTCCGGACAGGGGTATTGTGTGGGCTTCCTGTCTTTCCAATCTCACAAGTGTGATAGGGCCTCAAGAGCTGTCAGCCCCTTGTCACTGTGGTCGTAGCTGAAAGCATGAGAGAGCCGAAAGCGATGTGGACCGAGTCCGAGAGAGCATGTGCATGTTCTGTGGCTTCTGAACTTTATCCAGTATAATACGGACAATAAACATGCCCTGTAAGTTACAAACTCTTGTTCTTTCGTGGAATGGGTGATTGTTAAATCAAAGCAGTAAATAGCTATTCCATTTCTGTCCCATCACCACATTTGGATGTTTCTAATTATGTAGTTCGGAGGAAAGCAAATTCCCTGGCCACTTGCCACGTGAACCGAAACCTGTTTTTCTTTCAGGAAGCGTGGACCAATGGAGCTTTTGTGGATGCCATTTTTTCATTTCAGATTGATGCCTAATGGCTAATTCTGTGACATCTGAGAGGCTGGAGATCGGTGTTTTTTATGACGTCACAATATTATATCACACTGCCTTTCTTTGCTTCAGACGCCATTGATCTATTTACATCGTTTAAGCTCATAACCATTTTTCCTAATGCCAGAACGTTTTCCCTAAGAGCCGGCCGCGTGTTGCTCACAAACAGAACACACTTTTGCTAACGTGTCCACAAAACGTGAAACGAGTGGCATTTTGAGTTCGGAGTCCTGGTGGGGACACTCACTTATTTTTATGGAGTGAAAAATGATCTAAGATTTAAGGTTGATACGACACCTGACTGGAGGGTTTGGATTCTTCTGGCAGGCTGTGCCTTTTGTCTCAGTCATTTATTTCTAATTGAGTTTAGGTGGTCCATATTTTTAATCTTCTCCTTTTCCACCTCTTGTTTTTCGTGTTAGAATGAACGGCTTGTTCCTTTTGGAACGAGATCATTATTGCAAGAGAAAAGACTCACTTCTTTTTCTTGCTCACACACAACCTCAGAACTAAGAAGAAAATCTGGCATGTTTTGTCCACTGAGTTCTGTTACATTGTTACTCCTTGTTTTCCTTCGATTCTGTTTGACTTTTTTCTGTGATTGTTGAAACCTCTTCCAAAGTATGAACTTTGCTGGAAAATAGCTTAAAAACTGAATTCTATTGTGGGAGTATTACCACTTGGCCCATAAAGAGATGTGAAAAGGGTCAATTAAATGGATTTTTTTTCTTTTAAGGAAATATCTGTGTAGAAGGTAAAGTCATCTAACACATGGAATTTTGATTTTTTCAAAATTTATACATTTTCCACTATTTTCATCTTCATATTCCATATTGCAAACATTTGTCAAAATGTGTCAGAGTTGCTCTGAGTTAAATAAATTGAAGGCTTTTCTGATGGTGTGAAACCCATCCTGCTGCTCTATGGTTGAGCAGGCTTAAAGAAATCTTCTGACCTTTACTGTCTTTATCTCCTTTTAAAAGTGACAGGATTGATGTTCTTTGAGGCTGTCTGGCTGTCTCTGTCTTCAAAGATCTACCCAACAATCTGATTTTTTTCTCAAATACCCTCTGATCAATAAAACTGAGGTGATTGTGTCTATTCCAACGTGTGCTTCTATCAGCCAGTTCAGTGAGGTGCTTGGAAACGTGATGGCCCTGTTTGACATACGTGCCAGAAAAGAATGTACTGTAGCTCTCTACGAGCGTGAGACTTTCTGTCAGCAATATATCCTTTAAAGCACACTGGGAGAATGCACATTCTTGAAAAACAAAGACGAGAATCTGTGAACATTCACATTTATGTTCTTTATCAGTTCTTCTGGTTTCCATAAAACGTTTTTTGTAGCAGCAAAAGTCTGGTGGGTTTTTGCTCCTCAGTTCGTGAATAGAGATCTTCCTGTGATCACCGTAGTCCCCTTACTATGAAACATTTCAGTCTTCCATTCAGCTTTCTTTCAGGTATAACCCTTCTCTAAAATCCCTGCCATGTAACTCAGCTGGAACAAATTAATTTTCTCACATAGAGCATTTTTTAATTGCACGTACTGTACTGCATACATTAACAGTGGTAAGCAGTAATGGCATTTCTTCACTAACATTCAACAAAAGTGTTTTGTTTAGGAAGCTTTACGTGATACATAAAACAGCATTCTTCTGAAAATAAATATGGCATTTTGTTTTTGCTGCAGCACAGTCTCTTTGTGCATTTTGTTTTAGTTTTTGAGGTATAGGACAAGAACATGAAACCTTATCCAGCACATCCAGTGCGGTTGTGACCCTCTTCTGCAGTATTGACTTGAAATGATCAGCCTGCCACCCCTCCCACAGAATTCACCGCCCCGGGGTGCAGTCAGGAGGGGCTGGAGCCTCTCGTCGTGATTCCAGCTTGCATTGAGTATTGGCACCTGAGACTGCGTGTTGCACTTTTTAGGGCTCATGTTAAAAACTCGGATTAAATGCACAAATGACCTACTGTAGAAAACATGTAAGAAAATGGGTCCTGGAAGCCTCATATTGACCTCTAATTCAACACAATCCTCCAGGGCATCTGCAAGGCACGGGGGCCTGTCTTCAGGTCCCATTCTTGATCAGGAGAAAGACGTGACCATCTTTCTTTCAACC
Organism: Atractosteus spatula; assembly: GCF_055471065.1. NCBI lineage: Eukaryota > Metazoa > Chordata > Actinopteri > Semionotiformes > Lepisosteidae > Atractosteus > Atractosteus spatula. Next base: position 47,054,936 of record NC_142716.1, on the reverse strand, counting down.
AGATTGTGGTACCAGTTTCTAGGCTAAGAGAGACCGCAAATGAAATGACTTTTATGGGATGGTGAAGAAACAAACCCATCTCTGTGTGCGTCTTGTGATTTATACATCTATTTCTTGAAAGACTAAGAAGCGGATTTAAAATATATTTAACTACAGCAGCTAGAGTTTTGTATGAGCTCCAGCAACATAGCTTTTATTTCCGTTTTTGGTTGTTTTTACTGTGTGGGGTTCTTATACCTCTCACTTTGTCTCTCAGAATAACCAGGGCTGCTAGGTCGTTCCAAGACTGTAAGTGTCTGTTTGGCTTTATTTCTCCTCCAGAAGAAGGAAGGGATGAGGGTCACTCTGGCTTGAAATAAGCCAGGCTCTTGTTTTTGCGGTCTTTGGCATAATGTGATTTTCAAAAATAAAGGTACTTCGTCTTTACTTTAATAACTTTGAATGTTCTCTTTGTGTTTTTTTTCTCCCCAGAGATTATCGATGACCTAACGCATTTGGTAGACCATACAGACGGCAGGATTCGCAAGGAAACAAAAAGGGTTAAAATTGTGGAAACTAAGTCCACTTCCTGTGGTATGCCATCTTTTAATTTCCTTCACTGAATTCCCTGTCCTTTTAATCTGCTCCATATTAATGATATCTTACACACCTGCCATTTTCATAGCACTGGTACAAGATCTGATGCACCAAAAACATTCAATTAATAGCGAATTAATAGTTTGTGGTATGTCTGTGATAAATTCCTCACTAGGAGCTCCGTTAAAGCTTCTTGTTCTGGGATAAGGAGCTCAAAATGTTGGAGTGGTAAGTAATACAGCAGCTTGCAAATACCAAGTGTTGTTTCCTGTGCCAATTCCAGATTTCAGGGCTGTAACTCCACCAGGGCAGTACTCCCATTTCTACCTCTATTCTGGAACTGTGCTTTTGATGCTCCCCAGCTTGCAGCAGTTCTTCTTCTGTCGGTACCTCATGTAGTATATCCCGTCCAGAATTCCCCTCCCGGTGACCCTGCCATGTTTTGCACCGGGAGCTCATGAAAAGGCACACGCCGAGTCTGCTGCTCTCTCTGTGCCGCGGTGTGAGCTAGGCCGCGTCCCCTGACTAACAGAGCAAAACTGTGGCTGTGGCACATGAGCTGATGGACGAGAGCCGCGCGCCACCGTCCGCAGTTCTCGGGGTGCGTTAGTGTTGGGGTGGCCCTGTAAGATGAAGAGGTCTCCCGTAAGACTCGGTACGGAGAGCAGCTGGCAGCACAAGGTGCTCTCTCCATAGGGAGCCTTCCGGCTCTGCAGTGGTGCAAGCAGGAAGAACAGGATCCACCAAGAGCATGGGAGTCTCGCTAACCGCCCTGAAAGCTGATTGATTGCTCTGCCATTTAGCCCACAAGGTGGCATCACAGTCTTAAAGCTTTTTTGACTAATTCTGGCTGAAACGGGGGTTAGTCTTTGCAAATTCTGTATTGTTATGACACGCATCTTTCAAGGGCAGTGACCTCTGGAACTGGTGTTTCTACCAGCATGTCCCATTCGTGTGGTAAGAATGCAGGAAAAATGAGGGATGGACTGCACTCACTGTTTCCCACTATAATCTGCTGGTGAAATGGTGAATCACATGGAGCACTGAAAATTATTTGGCCCCTAAGTTAAATGTTCACATGCTGGCATGTCTTTTTATAGAAAAGCATGTGTAATGATTCAAAATAGTATGACAACACGGCCGGTTGTTTCCCCTGTTGGTGATCATCCACATTTCAAAATTTAACCTGAATTTTCACTTGTAGCGTCAGGGCAAAGTTACGACACTCCTGTGATAAAATAGCGCTGTAAGGGCTCATAGCTGAATGCAGTGGGCATAAAAATGGTTGTGGATGTCTTGTGTAGAAAAAGAAAAAAAAAAGATGAAGGCACCTAGCTTTTCAAACCACCTTAACTATTCAGAGGTGCAGAAATGCAATTTGCATATGCAGCTGTTTAAATAGCTCCACTGATGCTGGCTTTCGCCTGATGGAGCCGAGGAGACAGAGAGTGGGCTAACTGGCAAAGCCCTGGGTGCACAGTACTTCTGCCAAGGTCATCCATCACTGCTTTCTGATGGTAATTAGAATTGTAGCTATGGTTAATAAGCCAGAACTGCGGGCACTGATTTGCCAAACACATTTAAGCAATTTAATTACAAAACACATTCTTAAGAGCTGGCACAGTGTCTGCAGCAATATATTATGTGGTATTCCACTGCTGAATGACCTTTCGACCGGGAATGTCAATGTGAGCGGTGTGTCTGAACTCTGGGCTCAAGCATGATTCCCGGCTTCATTGGGGCAGCCACCCCGGATCTGGAAAGGCCTGACATTAGATGAAACGCCTGGCAAAAAAATGTGAAAAGGGCCAGTAGTGACCATAAGCATATAATGTGAGATGTTTTGCACCTATTCTATTTGGAGGTAGAAATAATAACAATATTGTATCCAAAGCACACAATCCTGTGCGATTAGTGTTTCATCAGGGTCTTATAACAACAAAAGCTGGTGTTAATGAAGACCAAATATAGTTTTTGTATTGTGTTGTGTTATGTTTTGCGTAAAGGACGCAGAATCTTCGAGAAACATTAAACAGCGAAGCCGCAAGTCAGCTCATGGGCAATCTTTCTGCTCGCATTGCAGTAAAGAATAACTGATTTCTGTATTCCAAAACTGATGTTTCTGGTTCTCTAGGAGCCCATGTACATCATTTTTTGTCCTTTCTGAATTTAATATCAACTGTGATTGACAAGCAGTTCAATGAAAGTACTATAAATGCCACCATCAAAGACATGGAGCACATTTTATGCAGCTGTTAACAATGGCTGTTGAAACAGGGCTCACAGTATGTTGTTATTTGTAGTTAATTTACCATGAAGAACTTTGCACTGTGATTTAAATGCCATCTGATCTCCTACTGAGATTATAGCACCAAGGAAGAAACCTCAGTGTGTCAGATTTGTATTTTTGAAGAAGTCAATTAACGTGCCTGTAAGATAGAAGAGCTCTCGTGGAAGTGAGCGTCTGGGGGTGAAGTCAGCCTTCGTTACCAAGCACAGGGCCTCTTAATCTCTTGACTCTCATTTTAAAGTAGTGGTTTTTTACTCTATACTGGCTTTATTGGAAAAGGTAAAAGAAAAATTATACTGCTGGGGCCCCGAATGTGGGAGAGCGCGTTTTCTGGGCCTGGTTTTATTTGCCCAGCAAACCCACTGCTGTATTGCCTGGGAAATGCCGGCATTGTTCGGCTGGGGGACCCTGGTAACAGGCAGCCAGGGCTCAAGCAGTCAGGTCTGAAGAAACAACAAGATGAAGGTCAGCTAATATAACAGTTAATTCCATTTCCTGTTACCCATGACAGCTGCGGAGCGTTTATTTGAAGATCCCAGACCCCGAGTCACTGCGCACATTGTTAGGCCCGTGAGTGTTTTCTGCCTTTGCCAACACTTAAGGATATTAATGTATTCTGTGAGGGGGAGGCCAGGGGAACAGAAAATTCCCTTTTCTTATGAGCTCCCACCCTCCCCTGTTTTGTGTTTCACTTTTCTTTTCTTTTCTTTTTTTTCCCCGTTGACTCCCCGACTTTTGTTTCTTCTGCACAGAAGAGAAAATGGCGCATATCGCAGATTGGTTTTTGCATTTTCACTACGGTTTTAGGACTTGTGATCTGAACGACTGTTGCTTTTCTTGGCTGACGCGTGCTTTTAAAGCTTGATCAGACCAGAACCGGACAGGCTACTTTGGAAAAGTGGACATTGACTTTGGACGACTTTGTGGGCTCATTTTTACACGCGTCTTTAATGACATCCCTACGGGTCAGAAGTTGGTACCCGATCATCATGAGAGCCATCGTTCAAAAGGAAGAGTTGTATAGGCATTTTAAGCCATTGATTCAGAAGGTCAGAAGAATATTTTTTAAAGCATACTGCTTTCTCCTCAAAAATGGGCTGGTCAGAAGTGTTTATTCATCCAAAATATATGCTGTTTTAACTCCCAATTCCACTTGGGAGAACACACAGAACTTGCAGGAGTTTTGCTGGGAGGAAGCTTGAGGACTTCTTGTTTTCACAAAACGAAAGGAACCTCTGACCACTGTTGAGTAGGTGCCATACCCCCAGAGCTGCTTGAATGAACATTAAAAGCTGTAATTTGCGAGGTGATTTTCCAGAGGTAATTAAACAATTAAACAAGGCTGGTGGTGGAGAGGAGGGAGGGGAGAGATTTGGTTAATAACGTTTAAAAAACACTTTTGCACCTTTAGTCGCCTAAAAGGGATTTTCACTCGCACTTAGATAAATTTATAATATGCTCTTTAATCCCGTATGGAAATGTTAATGAGATGGAAACGGCCAAAATACCTCTCTGGGCTTTGGAGAGCAGGGGAATGAGTCTCAGACTCTCCAGTGGGGTTTCACCAAGACACACAAGAAGACCCTTTGTTTTCCTGTTTAATAAGCCAGGGATACAGCCTTTAAACCACAAGAGCACTGAAAGCGAAGGGGAGAAAGCGGGAGAGAGAGAAGTGGTGGTGGTGGAGGAGGCTGAAAGAAAGAAATGCTGAAGGGTTTGTCGAACTTTGTGGGCATTATCCGTTTTATAATATGGGGGGGGGGAAGGGGGTCTTGGACTCACCACTGCAGGGGTTGATGCAATGGACACTCGCACTGAAGGTGGAAGCACAGCACTTCTGAAGGCCTTCCTTCGATTTTGACTTAATTAAGGAACTTCATTCTTTGTTTCTGGGAGTCCCATTACGTGCTGAGCTCCAGCCCCCACAGTGAAAGGAGGGGAGAGATTCAGGCTGGGAAGTGTATGCACGCCAGCTGCCATTGTGTTTTTGTTGCCAAACTGAAGACGGGAACAAGTGCAGGCTGGGACTTGCCAGGGGTCATCTTTTTTTTTTCTGAAGGAAAAGGGCCGATATCTCAGGGTACAGGCACAGCCAGTTTGCAAACATTAGTTATGAGCAGAGAGCAGCAGTGCAGCACTGTACAAATGAACCGGGAGGAAATAATCGATGTGGCGTTCTGTGTGGAGCTCATCTACACGACGGTAGTCATACAGCACTCATAGCTCTTCTGTGAATAGGACTTTTTACTCATAGTCATTTCAGCCCGTAATGGCATAGAAGTGCGAAACTGCATCAACAGTTGAAGCAAGGGAGTAGTCTAGAGATGCCAGAATGTCCAAGTCCAGACTGGAATTCAGCCAAGGTGCCAGGGATAACACCTCAACTTCAGAGCTATCACATGGGATCTCTGATGACCTCAGAACCTCATGTCTTGGATGAAGAACGCACCTGCCTCTGTCACTGTAGTGAGGCACTAGTGTGGACATTGTGGTCCATAGTAAAGAGGGCCACATACTGTACACCACTTAGAACAGGATATAGGATCCTGGTTTTCCTGAAAGGTCTCAGATCCCAGTACTGACCAGGCACAGCCATCTTTCCTTGCTCTTCTGATGCAATCAGGCTACAAGGTATACTGTACACTACTTGTACTTCTACACTGCTGTCTTAACATTGCCTCTGACCTAGTATCATGGCAGTGGCTTCATTTCATGGGGGGTAAGGGTGGGGGGGTGCGTACCCCACTTGCATATAGTTTACAGTGAAAAGAGGATCTTTGAACTTAGGGAGACAAAAACAGGCTTAGATTAACCTTTTTAATAGCCTTTAAGCTCGCCCTGACCAAAATTAAAAGTTGAGGCAGTCTTTAAAAAGTTAAATGAAGTCTCTTTCACAGAGTCATTTCCCCCGCTCAGAAAAGAGAGGATTTCTGATACCAGATTAGCCTTGTGGCGCAAAATTAATGGGCACCAAAGGGCCCCGGGATTTGTGGCATGAGTTTCCCAGGGTTTAATCATCTCATAAAGCTGCTCAATGCAGCTCCTTTTCCTCCAATAATCTACTTATCCAGCAATTTGCCACTCCTGCGGCGTGGAATCTCACAGGTTGTTTGCATCTCAAGTAGCCCTGAATTGTTTGGGCTTTTGAAGGCGGATGCTTGCGAGTTAATTGTAGCGGCTGGGACTAATGATTCCCATGTTCACAGGCAGGTTAAATGAGGGAAACAGGAGGCTCCAAAAAACCCGGCTTTATTCTTGGAGGGTCTTTATGGGCGTCTTCCTTGCTTTTCTCCCTTTTTTCCTTTCTTTCTCGTTTGAAAGGCTGCAGAAGAGCTTCTGCATCAAGTGCACGGACTGAGTTTCAGAAAAGAAGTCAGCTTGCAGTTGCAAAATTTTTCTGAATGATTTAGTTGGTTCTTCATGGACTCCCTTTGCTTGAGTCACCGAGTTTAAGGTGTGTGGGAATGAACCCCCCAAATCGGGGGTCTGTCTTGCGAAGCTTTTACAGATTTATGTATCGGTTGGTTATTGATCACTGCTCTAGAAGTTCTAAAGAAGACTTCTGTCCGATGAGAATTAAAAGGAGAGTAGACTAAAAGCAGGCTACACGGTAACTAATATTTTTCCAGTGTATGCTTCTCATAGACGTAACAAACTGCTTAAAACAAGAGGCAGGGAGGTTAAATTGTGGTGCGCTATACTTGCTGGGGGAGGGAGCAAAAACACACTACGAGAACCTAGCTTGGGGAATTCCGCAATCCTAGGCCTGTCTGCCCCGATCCAAGACCGTGAAGGACAAATTAACCCCAATTTAATTGATGGGGCTGTAAAAATTCAGCCTGAGGTTTCACCTTACAAATCTGTCAGCTGATGACTGTGATTTTCCTGCTAAATTATTCATGTTCTGTGTAATTGGTTTGTTTTAACTCCGCAACACCCAGTGAACAAAATACAAAAGTGCTTTTATAACAGGAAGGTGTTATTCTTTTAAATTGCTTGCTTAATGTATCTGCCTGTGCATTTTTTTATTTTAAAATGGGGTAGTTAAGGGAAAGGCAGGCAGTGTGTGGTTCATTCCATCATTCCAGTGATGCTGGTGTAGTGGTGGGATCAGTTTGGCAATACTATTGTGGGGGTTGTAACAGGATTACAATTAGTAAAATGATGGCTAATCATGTTAACACAAAACTTGACTCTTTCTTAAAGGCCAATAGAACCTTTTGCGCAGCCGAGGGACAATACGAAAGGGGAAGGGAAGAGGGGGGTTCACAATTGCTCCTTTTTTCTTTTCTTTCCTTTCTCTTTTGTCCATCAGATTTGATTTGTAGAAGCAATGCGCCAGCCCGGTGAATAGGGAGTCTGCATGCCTCCTTCTACAGCTCTGGGTGGTCATTTTGACTTTGACATGGAAATGGAAGGCACTGCTGCCTCGATTTGAAGAGCCAGAGGCTTTAATCTGTTTGGCCTGCAGACGTGACCGTTGTCGGTAAGCCACACAAGCCAGGTCAGAAGTAGCTTACTTAGTTACTTAGGAGGGTGATGACAGTTCTCCCAAAAGCCAAGACGAAGGAAGGGAGAGGGGTGTTTAATCCTGTTCTGTGCTATGATGTCCGATACCAAAATCAAAACTGGAGTGTGGCCCTCTTCACTATGAGTGAGAGAACGGAGAGAATAGATTCTTCAGACATGGGGACTTTTACTGTGTCTCTTGTATCTTCAGTGTCTTCTGCAGGTTTACTCTAAGCTGTTATTTGTTTCTGGCAGGTGAAGGGGCAGACTTTTTTCCCCCGCTAGATCCAACAGTATAGCATTGAATATTACATTTTGATGTCCAGTATACAGTATGCTCCAACGAACCTTGCTCAATCCAGATGTTAGACCCTTTTTCCCTCCTCAACAAATCAGTGTCTTGAAAAGGGGTGAATCCTTGGTAAAGTGATGAGAACATAAGGACGTTAGAAACAGAGGCCGTTAGAATGGAGAGGCCATCTGACGCATTTAGCTTGTTCGGTAGTTAGTAGTTAATGGATCCAAAGATCTCATCCAACCATTTTTTGAAAGAAGCCAGGGTATTGGCTCCAACAACAACAAGACTTGACAGGTTGTTTCGTTCTCCTACAACCCTTTGTGTAAAGAAGTGCCTCCTGGTCTCAGTTTTGAATGCACTTTTACATAATTTCTGCACGTGCCCTCTGGTTTGGGCTAGAAACCTGTAAGCCAGTGAGTGTGTAAGGACATAAGGTCTAATATTGGTTGAACTTTCCGCAGTCATCACGGGAATCCTGCTTTGTGCTTGTCTGTCTGTGCTTGCTCGTGATCGGGATATTTTTTTTTTGCTTGCTATGCCACTAAATTCTCTCTGCTTTTATTTTGCTCTTCGGCATCGTGCACCAAAAATCTATCCTCTATCTATCTGTCCAGTTTCTTTTTGCCTGTTGGAGTAATTCATACAATCCCTTTTGTGTTTTTAGCTGCTTGGTCTAAAAACTCCTGGTTTCACAGCAATAGCAACATGCCTCCCAGATATTTTAGACCCACATACACCACATGAAGCCCAGTGGGTTTCTTGAGGACTCCCCAGCTAGTGACTCCCCTATAGTGTCTTCCTATAGGCTACTTGTGTATGGGCAGCGAGAGCTTGAAAATAAAGAGAATATTAACTAATCTGAAAATATGAACTGAAAATAAACAAAAAAGCTTAATTTGATATAATAGTGGACAAGCTGAGTAAGCCGAGAACACTTTGTGTAGTGGAAGCTGGCTGACAACTTTCAGAATTGCAGCGATGCATGAGTTTAAAACCTGTGCCAGATTTCTTCCAGACAGCTGAATGCTATTTGAATTAGTGCTTTCTGCATTCTCCTGTGCCTGGCTAGGTTAAGGCAACTACTTGGCAAGAGATTAGTAAAATTGCCATGCAAAACTACACACAAGAGCAAAAAAATGAAGGATTTAGGCTTGACACATTCCTTTCTAGAAACATGTGACGAGGTATCCAGGACAATTCTTGCCAACTCATCAAAGAGGTTTTATGAAAAAAATGCAAAACAGCTGCTGAGGCTTTTTAAAGTTTCAAATATTAGGGAAACTGTAACAAACTGATAATCCTTTCATACTGCCTTTTTACTTAAAAACGGCCAAATTCATGTGAATGTTTAACATAATATACTGCCTGAGTTTTTTTCTCTCAATTTATGTCATCCTGTTATTTTAGTGTTATAGATTGGTTCACAGAGCATATAGCCAGAAGAGACCCAAACAGTTAGATATTGATACAGGGGACCCTTTCTGGCAGAAAAAAAAGATTTCTTCATGGGTAAACCATGGAAAAAAATGCCAAGCCTGTATCAGATTTCAGGTTCCACAAAAATTAAAAGTTTAGATTTGGTGTGGGTTGGGCTTAGTAGCTCTTTCTGTGAAGAAAGAGCTCTTGGGTACAGCAGCAGCTCTGAAATAAGGATTACTTACCTTTCAAAGTATATAAAGTACATAGCGTGTCAATAGGACCATCAGACTTTCTGCATGGTGAAACAGTGGTTAGGGTTCTGAATTTGTAACCAGGAGGTTGTGGGTTCAAATCCACATGAGACTGCTGTTGTACCCTTGAGCTAGATACTTCAGCTGTGTTGTTTCAGGGAAATATCCAGCCTTTTAAACTGATGCAAATGTATGTTATCTTGAATAAAAGCGTCAACCCAATAAATGAGTAAAGTCCTCGACTTGGAAGACCAGAGCTGCGAAGTGGGCGAAAAAGTCGAGACTTCATGTCGGTGGGGAAAAAAAGTGTTACCTTATAATTCCACGTTTCACCATTAATGGGATCAGCGCGACCTTATAAAAACATTTCCAAAATCTATCCTTCATTCTTCGCAACAGCGCAGGCAGGACTTGACCGCAGGGTGACATTACGACCGCTATCTGGTCTGTCACTGACAAAAGAAAACTGTTGCCAACTGGAAAAACGGAAAACAAGATTCCTACATCCGATATTCCCCTCCCAAAGCAGATTGCGGAAAGCTTCTGTTGTTTGGAGATGCTTGGTTTCGTTAAACAGTGGGTGTAATAACAGGACTGTAATTGCTTAGTTGGTTGTGGTAATTGCTTATGGAACTTGGCTGCCTTTTGTCAGCTGGAAGCGAAATGATGGTCCAGTCATTTAAGTGCTGGCTTCTGTCTTCAGATTCCACTGCATTTCCCAAATACTGTTCAGTCTAACCTTGCACAGCCCTTCTCTTTTGTGGTGGCATAGGTTTAAATTGACCTTTTATCCCAGTGTAGTGCCTTTTTCTGCACCTGTAACTGTAAAGTATGATTGGTTGTCCTTAAGGAGTTGAACATTAATAGAAGGAAGTTGTGAGTGGTATATGTTGTGCTACACAGTGTACTACACCAACCTAAATCAATTCTCCTAAGCCTGAAAGGTTCCTGTTAGAAGCATGAGAGCAATATTTGATGTCCCGATGTAGCATATATTCATCCAGCCGGTCCGTGTGTGCAGCTGTGTGACGAGGGAAGCTGTGAAGCTGTGTGAGGCATGGTCGCAGCCAGCACTCTGTGACAGTCGAGTCACTGACTGGCCATGCCAGCGCCAGCTCTCTTTCCTCTCTTATGCAAGGGGGAGCTGTCACAACAAGACATATTTATGACAGAGTTACTGGATGCCTTTGTAATGCCACTTGAATTGTTGCCAGACATTAAAACCCCTTCGTTTCCCATGGGCTCCCCAACCGAGAATGAGTGGATATTTTACAGTAAATATTGGCATGCCATAAAACATGCATTTAACACTGGGCTTGACAGCTAACAGTGACTGCATTGTGTGATCAATGCAAAAAATTGTCTTTTATGGCTTTTTTTCCCCTTGTGCAGCTGTACAAAAGGGAATTAAGATTGTTTTGCCACATTCTTCTGCTGTGCTCTTCTCTTCTGGGTGCCCTGAAAAACACATTCGGGTTCCAGTCTGGAGATAAGTCTGTATATTGGGAAAAAAAGCATTGGGGTTGGGTTAACTCGTATTACCGTAACAAGTACTGATTTTGTGCTTATAATGGGCTGAGGATTAATAAATTCATGAAGAACTTATCATTTGATTTTTTTTACAATGAATGTTAATGCTTCCAGTTGAAAAGAATTTGAATATGTCTGGATCTGTTCGTGTCTGCTTTTCTTTTCTGTGAACAGAGCTAGCAACACAAGCTGTAAGTAAGCCATGGCGATATGTCAAACACATTGACGGACTGAAGCACTATGTGTTTAGTGTCAACATTAGGGTTATGGTCAGAGTGGGCTGCTGTTTTACATGATTTTACACTGGTTAAGGCTGCCAGAAAGCTAGAAAGCTATCAGATCTAGGTGGATCTAGAGGCTAGAGGTGTAGCTGCCTCCATGACAAAGTTGGGAAATAAAAAGCATGCAAGCCCGTGGATCACTGACTTTTCTGAGATGAGGGGCAACAGTGCTATCATGACCGCATGCTGTGATCACAGTGGTTTTGGAAATTAATGTCCTAATTTATTTCATGCTCAAATTGTGTTGTCTGTAGTTACCATAACGGAACTCTAAATCTGGAAAAAAGTCTGGAAAATATTGTGATCTTCCCTGTTCCTTTGGAGGGACCCCCCTCCCCTCCCCCACGCACACACACACAGCTCCAGACCTCAGTTCCCAGAAAATGACGATACAGTTCTCCACCCAGAGCTGTTCTGTTCTCCACCACCAAGACGTCGTAGTGAGAGTGAAAGAAGTAAACAAGGCAATCACTTAATTGCCCAGTGTAAGTCTCTGTTGCCTGCAATTAGCAGTTGTGGACTGTAGGATAATAACGGAGATTTCCTTATCCTTTAAATTTGTCTGTCAGTGGCCCTCAAGCATGGAAATTTGTTGTACTGTAGCATGTGGCAATGTTGGTATGATTTGCTGGCTTTGGCTGGTGTTACTACCTTCCATTGTCTTCAGTCCATATATAACCAAGCCATTTTATTTCGCTTATTTGTTTTCTTTTTCATGATAAACCATTTTTTCGTTTCAGGTCTGATGCTTCATTGTTGTAGACAGCATTTGAGTAACTGTGTAAAGACTTCTTTGCTAATGGGTATAGCGTCCTGGGAGGCAAAACCACTGTGTTGCACAGGAACACAATTTGGCTTCTCCCATGTGAAATAAAGCATGCTAGCAAGGAGCTCATTGTGCAACCTTGGTTGCACCACAGTGCATCTGAATTTCTTGCCTGTTGTTTATTTAACATTAAACTCTGTTCTTTAATCCTCTTTTGTTTCTGTTTTCCTCTTTCAGGAATGCTAGTGGTGATTGTGTTGCTGCTAATTGCCATTGTGGTAGTTGCTGTGTGGCCAACTAAATAATGTGGAGGTTATGTGCAGCTCTTTGTCAGACGGGCTGGGTGTGGGATGAAGACTTTTCCATTTTGCACTTTGTACTTTTTGGCTTTTGATTCATGAGAGAAATACCTTCATTCAGGTGATTCGGGTCATATAGTTCTGGCATCTGTGCCATTTAGATTTGTAAGAATTTGTGTTTTTTTTCCTCTAAAAAAAGTATTCTATTGTGAAGAATAACTTTGATCAGCCTTACAGCAGGACTCTTTTTTACCAGACGCACTGCAGTTCTGTCTCATCTGAATTAACAGGTTGTTAATACCGCTGGTTCAGAAATACAGTATTAGCAAATATTTACACTACAGCTGTCACATGTTATTATCAGTTGCAAATGGAATTTTATATTGTTTATAAAGTAATATAAGCCAAGAACAATAACACTGTGTTGCAAACTAACTGTTTTACTTTACTGTGAATCAAAGGATATCAATGGCTGTAATTTCTAATAAATGACATTAACAAAACCTTGGTGTCTGTGCTTCTTTGTACAGTTTCCCCAGAGCCCACTCAGGCTAGTCAGATATGACTAGATGTCTTCTGACTTCTACTTCTGCTCCTCCCCATGAGAGGTCTTACAAGATACTCTTGACGCTTGAAGCTCAATTTCTAGTCTTGTTTTTTTCAAATTTGTAGGTTTGCCAAATGAAATATTTAATTAGGACAGACTGGATGTTTTGGGTTTTTTATGTTTATTAGATACTGCTGGGTGAGTGTTTGATCTGAGAAATCTGTTCAGAGAATAGTGGTATTGGCTGAACTATGATCGTGGTGGGCAATAAGGGAGAGTTTAGCAATGAGGGCAGTGGGTGGAAACCAGGGTGAAAAGCCCTTGACCTCTGTCTCCAGAGGCCAGAGCCCAAACCCAGTTGAAGTGCTGTTTTTATCATTGTTCATAGAACTGGCTGCACTTAGGACCCCATGCGGATTTTCACTCGGTTGGAAATTTAACAGTAAATTCTTTGTAAAGTAAGGAAATCATACACCTACATGCTCTCTCTGGTCCCCTTGAATTGTGCAGATTGCTCTGTCGCCTTTATTGTCCGTTCTCGTATTTCAATCTGATTTTCAATGCCTCCCTATGTTTGTACTTGGAAGATAAAAATGGGCTCCTGAATTTGGGCTATTTGCTTCTCATTTTTTTTAAACTTGTTGTTTTAAAAAGAGTGTAGACGGATTACTGGCCACTGTATTGCACAAATCACTGCTTGAGAGTGTGTTGAAGGATTTTTACAGTTATGTTTTCCTTCTTCTGTGCACAGTTTCCTAAAGGAAAGCAAGATTGGGGAAAATCGAGTCCACCCAGTTCTGAGATCTTGACAGTCCTACTTAGCTTCCCACAGAAAAACACATAGTTAGGTTTACAGGAGTTTATTTAAACTGAATTCTGAATTTAGTTCTATCAGGTTGGTGCTCAGTAGTTACAAATTCCTTCCCTAATCACAGCCATCTACCAAATGAAAAAAAAAGACAATAAAATCCACATTGTTTCATGTGTCATTAAATATATTCATATATAATAACCATAATATATTAGTATGCATTGTAGAGAAACATTGCAGAATAATGCAATGGCCACAACTAAACAACATTTACAATTCAAGGTATCAACCAAACAAAAGGTCCGACAGGTCTGTGTTGAGTAAACATGCAATCGTGAGTCTGTTTTTTTTTACAATGTGTTGGTATTCAATCTAAAGTTTACATCACAGGGCTGCTATATATAAAAACAACAACTTGCTTGGTTCAATATCTGTCGGGCAGTGGGCACATTTATATTTTACACACACGGATGCTGATGCACAGGAGCTTGAACGACACTGTTCATTGACAAACCTTCACTGCTGCTCTCAGGCTACAGCCTCCTGCACGGCTGACTGTCATGTCTGTTTGCAAATTTCCATCATTTCAGTCCAGTATGGAAACCATTCTGTGTGCCCACGAGGAGCATCTGGATTCATTTGTAATTTTAGAGGAAACCCTGCCATTTAGATTCCCCAATTATCCCCACAGAGTAGAAAGAGAGTGCCACTTTTTATTTTTATCTAGCCTAATTAAATTTGACATTGCTTGCTTTATTTTTTTCTGAAATAACGCTCGTGAAGCTCTCGTCGCCGTGTTGCCGTTGTGTTTCGCAACTGAAGCAGCTGCACATCTTAGCCGCGGAGTGGAGGAACAGGACAAGTTGCGTCAGTGTTGGGTGGCGTCTGGGTCATGTCCTCACGTTGTCGGAGGTCCGACATGTATAATGGTTGTATACGTCCGAAACCATTTGCATCCATTGAAAAAAGATTTCAAACGGAATTAACTTGTATGGAATGGTAAACACTATGACATTTTTTGTAGAAAGAGACATGCTTGCACCTTAAAGTAGTGCATCGCTAGCAGACTGCATAAGCTAATAATTCAGTTTCTATTGCAGTAATTACTTTTCTTGAATTAGCTTGTGTTTGCTGAAGAACAGCATGTCTGAAGTGCAGTAGGACATCCTGCTTGTGCTGGTCAGGTGTTTGTGAACGCGAGTTCTCAAATCCCGACACAGCTATACGTGAAGTGAAAAAAATCTAAAGAGATGTCGACTGTCTGTTGCGGTAAAAACTCTTCCACAGGGGAGTTCATCCGTATAGTAAATACCATGAGCTGTAGGGTCTCAGTCAGGCTGTAATACAGGGGAAATTACATAAAATATATTTCACACAGCTGCCAATCTTAATTAAAGTTGTTCTGTCACAGATAAGATATCTTTGACATATCCAAAGAGTTTTCAAGCTTTGGACTACTGCACCTCAAAAATATTTTGGCTTGAGAATCAGGTGGTCTTGAATATCATTTCATGTATTAAGGGTAACATTAAAAAAATATTCATCTGCCGTCCAAAAGACACGCAGAAGCTCGTCTCGTATGCTTATCTAGAAATTAATTTAGTCCTTCTTGGCATTGCTGATAAGGTGTATTTGAAGTTGTAGTTTGGTGGATATTTGACTGCTTTCACCTTTCAACAGTTCAGGGAAAAGCCCCAGGAGTTTTCCCTTCTTCCGACTCAGTAGTACAATATGAGTTCACAGTCCTGTCGGATCACAAAATGGGAAAGACAGGTATACTTTCTATTTTCGTTTTTTATAATCTACAGTATTTTAAAAATTCTGGTTAATAATTTTCATATATAAACTAGTTAAGGTTTTACATAAAAATACTAGCTATACAAATAACATTTTTAAGGGCCTGTAACCCATCTTTTTAGAGTACCAAATAATCTCTGCACCTTTTTCAAAAGACTATCACATATTCACTGTACTGTCGTTTCACGAAAAACTGAATTTGTACTTGTAATACATCATAGCAACAGTAATAGGTTTACTGCTATAAGTAATAAGTGTACATCCTTTTTGCCTGTCTGAAGCTACAATGGGGCCTGTAGTGGTTTGTGTATGGTTCATTCTGTATCAGTTAGTGTGTTGTTTCTTCATGATCTGCAGAAGACGTTTGTCTCTGGAAGTGAAAACTACTGTAAATATCTTTGTGCCGATGCATTTGTATTTTTAATCATGTTGGAAGGATTTATTGTTTATTCTGTTGCTCCTCGGAAGAATTTGAGACAGGCGGTGAATATTTCGGGGGGAAAGGTCAGAGAAGTGTTTTTAACTTTTTCACAGAAGGATTGCCACAGACTGACAGACATTGTTTCATTTTTTTTCTTCATTTCAAAATTTGTCAGCCCCTTTCAGACAGCTATGCAAGTAAAAAATTGGATTTCAAAAAGATGCATGGCGGTTTTTAGTGACATTAGCAGAAGATTGATGGTTCAAGAAATGTCTGTAACTGACGGCTTTGTGGTTTTTGCTCAGTGACTCCAAAGAGATCAGTTGAGCTATCCATTATCTTCTCACAGGTGGGCAATAACAAAAACAATTGAACAAAATCTCAAAGAAAAACAGCAGCGCAGGTCTTGAGAAGTGGACTGGTAAAGGAGAATAGCTCTAAGTGTGTGTTTTCCTTAGCTGACCACAACCTTGATTGTCTACCAAACTGTTTTAGTGACCTACAGAAGAGGCCTGTCTGTTTTCTTGTAGAAAATCAGAGAACACGTCATGAATATTTTTTTCTTTTCCTGCAGTGAATTTGAAATATACAGACAAGAAACATTGCTTACACGGTATATATAGTCAAGAGATCGGTGAAGAACACTGAAACGTATACATAATATAAATTTATAAGTGCATCTTGAGCCACCCATACAAACACTGCACTACTTTCTAAAGTGGTGGATGGATATCATAAGTTACAGTTTAGTCTGTTTTTTGAAGTTGTCAGAATGTGTGAATGCCTGTTGAAGGCATCGGTATAAAAAAATATGGGCATCTTGATCAGTTTACCACCCTTGTACTAGTATTTCACATATTAATTGGGCAGTAGAAACGTCAGGTTTAACTTGACAACAGCGTTCTGATCTCAAGTTGAAACTCGGTCAAGAGTTTGTCTACTTCTGCTTACCAAAACCCATCTTCCCCAACATAGACTTATGGCACTTTAATAATCTTAACACAGAGTGAAGTATCATATTTTGAGGTATTGTCCACAAAGAGCAGTTCCACAAAAGGTACTGGCAGGCTTTTGAACAGCTGCAGTACAAAATACATGACTTTTTTTTTTTCTGTTACAAGATACTGAACGCAGGAACCACAACAAAAAAAGCTTAGTTTTACTACACTACTAAAGTGTTAACACTTTCCTTGTTGTGAGTTTACACAGTTTCACGTGGCCAGGCTGGCCACCTGGCCATCACCCGAAATGTGCCACCAGTTCTTCTCCCCTACCCCCACCACCCCTGTCACCTTAACAGCTCTGTTCACGTACAAAGCCCAAAAAAGGGAGAAAATGGGAGCCCCCCTGCATTTGGAACAGAAACAGCTAGACAGTAGCTTGGCTTTTTTTAGCTGTACTGAAATGTCTGTTCAAAATGTACTGGATATATTTACTCCCCTCCTCCTCCCCCTACCCCTCAGAGAAAAAAAAACATCCAAAAGGCTTTATATAGTTGTAATATTAGGTGCAAACTCGGCAAATCCAAAAAAAAAAATCTCGAAGGAAAAACGAACACACAAAAAAAAACCCCACAACTGCAAAGTGAGCTCCTTCACAAAGTTCCTAAAAATCATCCTAATATTCTCTTCATGCGTCTACTCAAAAGCAGCAACGTTCAGCCTCGCTCTCTCCCCCTCCTCCTGTCTCTCTCCATCCGTGTTCCTCCGCTCCCGGTTCCCGCCATCCCTTAGGCCTTCTTGCACTTCCCTTTCTTCTCCCGCTGCTGGAACTTCCTCAGCCTGCGGGCCCACGTGTCCCTCCACTGGATGACCAGGCTGCCCTTATCGGCCACCACGCCGCTCTGGTCCGGGGAGTCGTCGTCGTTGCCCAGGAGCAGGTACTTCTTGCCCGGCTTGATTTTGGGGCACTTGCAGGCCACGTCCTTGGCGCGCACCCACAGGAACTGGTCCCCGCGCCGGATGCGGTTCTCCCCCTGCTTGTAGACCGAGATGATGTTCACGGTGAACTTCCACCACTCGCCGGCCTTGTCTGCCTTCAGGATGTGCACTTGCACGGCTGCGGCGCACCAGGCCGGAGCAGGCAGGAGAGGCAGGGCAGAGAGAAAAACAGAGGGTCAGTATGCAACATGGGGCGCAAGGGCAGGCAGGCTTCTCCTGAGCAGTGAAGACCACGAGGGGACCCCGATACCAGTGTTCGAAATCCTCAGAGGTCTCGACCGAGTCAGTTCTTTCAGCTGAACAGCGAAACATGAACCAGAACAACACAGAACAGAGTAGGAGTCTGGAAGAACCTACTCAGCCGTGTTGTTGAAGCCGATACCCCAGCCTCCTTAAAGAAACAGCTGCATGAGATCCTTGGATCAATGAATTCCCCACTACTAAATGAGCTACACAGACCCAATGACCGCCTCTTGTTTGTAAGCGTTCTTATGCTCTGGGAGGCTGAACTGGCACCTGCCAAACAAATCGGGCTTTTAAATGATGTGTGGAACCAGATAAAATCAACACCTCAGCCCAGAACTTGATGATTCAGTGGAAAGAATAGATTTTGTTTTGATTTACTCTGGGTATTATTTTCACTCGTTCGAGTTTAAGAATGATTGAAAATGTTTTATGAAGGCCTAAAACAGAGCCATTAAGTAACTTAAAGGTCCTATAAACATAACTACCTATATGCCTTAATATGAAAACATATACTATAGACCACATCTTCACACACATACAGAAGAGATTCAGGCAGAATGAAGAACTGATTATTGATTTCATAACAATAATGTCCTTGTTTCTCCACTATTTTGAACTAATTTAAATTTAAATTAATAGAGTCTGAGTTCATTATGATACGGAGCTCAGCAGGATCAGATAATTTGTCAAATTCACATAACTTTATCTGAATCGCTGACCTGTTCACTTCTTATCACTCCTCCCATTCCTCCTACAGGCCCTGACCTTTGACCCCCCGTGCTGTAGGCCAGTATATTCATTATCATAGCAACAGTTGCCATAGATTTCCAAGTCAAGGGAATCAGCGCCTGCTATGTACATTTCGAAGAATACCTCCCCAACAAATACAAACTGACTAATGTTTGACTGCAGTAGCAAGGGTTACCCTAGAAACTGCTTTTTTCTTCATCAAGCAAGAAGGTTAAAAAGAAAAGAAGGAAAAAAAAGATTTCAGGGCTTTGCCAAACATTGGATTCTCTTTTTTTGTTCCTTGCCACCAATGAAAAGAGATGGAGGTGGAAATGTAAGACAGTACCCTACGAACCATACAAAATAAACATTAGCACACTACTGAAGCTAAGCGTGATGAAACCTGTGAAAAAAACAAGTCATATAAATCCAACAGCACTTGCTATGTTTATTCTTCTTAGAATTTACAGTGTACTGAGAGCTGCCAAATGTGACTCCCCAGATTGTTTAGAAGGCTGTAAAGCAACTTCAGTTGGTACCAGTCATTTCTTGTTTGCATGGGTTTGACTTTCAAGATGGGAGTCTTTGTACAGCTACTTATTATTCTGTAGTCAATAAAGAACTTAGATTGAGAACAGGAAGAAAACTCAATAGCTTCATGTTAGCCATGAAAAATCACCCCAGGATTGGAGGAGGTGCCCTGTGAAGAACCGTTCCTGCAGGACCGAGTAGGCGTGACATTCTGATGTACTCATGTGAAGAACCGTGGCCTAGCACGAACCAGTGGCTGCTTTACAGTCGTCCAAATTCTGCCAGGTCTGTCGCCTACCATTCTGTTTCTCGGTAGAAAAAGGCTTTTTTCCTCATTACACTAGTTTACTGTTAGGCTGGTGAAAGCCTTGAACCAACTGCTTTGTGATCAGGACAATCCTTACAGCACGTGTCATCTGAAAAATTGGGTAAAAGCCATTGCTCTGTTTAGTCAAGTGATGATGGTCTAAAGAACAGCTGGGTATCTTGTTCCAGTACAACACTGTAAAAAACGCAAAGTTCTGTAACTAACTTTTTTCATTGAACACACGTTTATTTATAAAAGTGTTAGAACTTGGGAAGACATGGAAGCCAGAGGTTATATTCTCTGCACTCTTCTAAGTGGGAGAGGTGATCTTAATTGGATTTGTTTGAGAAATATGTCACAGGGGCATCAGTTAAAAATGGAATAGGAGGTGCTTTTTACAAGGATTGCAAACCAGTGCTTTTGAACTGTGACTATTGCCAAAATAAGTGCTAAAAATGTCCTGAAAAAAACATGGGACGTGTTGCGTGAGCAAATTACCAGCAATTACTAAAGAAAAGAGGCCCTCTGGAATTGTTTGAGAACTCTGGCAAACGCCAGCCATTCACAAACAGTATGTCTTTAGGCTAAAGGCAAATTAACTTGCATAGCAAAAAAGGCTGTCCATGCCATTTGTCTTAACCGATTACAGAAAAATGTTTTCTGCCAGATCTGCCTTGATCCACCATCTCTGTAGGAATCCCAGGCGATGCCTTTTCTTTTTCCTAAGTCCAAACAGGCTTGTCCTTTTAATAAAAACCTGACAGCCAGGATTCATTTGTGACTTATAAGGACTGTAAATATATACACATGAAAACAAATTCCTCGCTCCTTGGAAAATAAGATCAGAATGTTCTTTTTTATCCAAATGAATGGCTTAATGGATCTTTTGCACTGTTTTCTACTTTAGCAACTTCATGTAGCTGCAGAAACGTCTCCCAGAGAAAATGGCTGTACATTAACTGGCTAGCTTTCAGTTCTCCTAACCTGATCCATTATCAGACCAAATTATTTTTCTGGTTGAAGACCTACTGTATAACAGTTAACCAGAATACCATCTTTCATGCACATTTGATGTATCTAAAAACTATACAAGCTAATAGTCCAAAATTGTCATTTTGCATGTCATGCATAAATTATAAATGCACACAGACTAGTGTACAAATATTTCTCATTTCCAACTAATGTATTCACTTGCAACTAAAATCTAAATGCCTGTCTAAAATGCTTTTCTGAAGTTTTTTTGAGGGTTTTGAAGGTTTTTCTTCCCATTGCTAGCCCTAGTGCAGGATACCGAAACAGCACATTCAGGCGCACAGGCTGACCAGCACAGGCAGGCCAGGCTGTGACCGGCAGCATGTGTGTGTGTGTGATCTGGCAGTGGAGAGACAGCTGTCCTCCCTCCTCGCAGGTCAGCATTCCGTGCTTACGGAGGACTTGAAAGTGAAAGCAAATAAAAATTCCCTGGCTTTCGTAGAACAGACAGCATGGTCTGTCAGGACCCACAAACTGCGCAGATGAAAGAGGGAGAGGGGAGGGGGAAAAAAGGCCATGCAGATCAATGCCAAGGATCCTGCTGTTTCCCTTTGCTCGGCGCAGTCCTGCTTCTGACCCACACGTCGCAGAGAAGGGCATAATCAAATTAGTACACGTTTAATTGCAACGCTGTCGCCCCCACCACCCACCACCTTACCCCAGCTATTAGATTCATGCGGCTGATTCACCGTGGCCTCTCGTTCATTCATGCATGAAGGTTCCTCTGGTGCTGCTCATGGCCCAGTGGACACTGCACTAAAACAGCATTGTGAAGGCTTATTTAATATCGGCGCGAGGCGGCCACCAACAGAACAGCCTTTGATTCGTTGTTCGGCAGCCCCTGTGTGGCAAGCTGGAATATTCCTTTTTATCAGCTGCGTCCCCTTAGTTACACTGTACGGCGGTCCAGAGGAAAATAAAGAAAATCCACCTCTGGTAGCGATCAGTCACCAGCTGTCGGACTGCCTCCTGCCCTGCTTCTCGGACCCTCGTTGCCGAAGCCCCCACCCTCAGGCCTGCGGAAGGCAGGCAGAGCTCTGAGGGGGCAAGGCGCCCCTGGTGCCCTCGTGAACCGGGAACCGTGGGGCCGCGGCACTCAGAGAAAACTTTGCCCTCGCACTGTGCCAGAGTGGCGGAGGCCGGACTGACACCTGGTGCTAGCCATTGGCTCGCGCCAGAGGGAAGCCCCCCGGGAACTGTCCAACTTGGGTGGGAGAGGCCCTGGCCTCGGAGAGGCCTGCCACCTGTCCGTTGGGCTGCAGCAACCGAGAGCGACGCCCTATCTCCTGATCGCTCGTTAAAAAGTTACGATGTGTCTGTGGTACGGGGGCTGACTGCTAAACCAGTACCAGTAACCACGTTTCTGAAGTTGGAGATGCTCCGGTCACAGATGCATTCCATAGTCAACTAGTCTGTAACCAGCTCTGCCAATGAGTGGAGAACCGGGGGGAAAAAACTCAACACATTCTCCTTGATCAGTGGGGAAACCACTGGGACACATCAAGTACTTTTCAAAACTCCATTTTAGCTATGAAAAATCACAGGTAATTTATTTGCTATTTTTCCACATTTACTGAAAATGCCTTTAGGATAAAGACAGCTTCATTACGATTATTTTTAGCGTATTTTAATAGTAAAATATAAGAGAAAAGGCCTTTGGACTGTCTGTGTATTATAATGTACTAGTGTCATTGCTGTAACTGAATGTTTTTGTACCGCAAAAACATATCCAGAAAAAAATCTCAGCATTTAACTTCATTAATTTCCATTTTTAATTTCATGTTTCTTGGCACCCCTTTCTGTAATTTGCAATAGATTCTGCTTTCTGATAGATGAAATTTAAAGCTGTTGGAAGCCTGACAGTTATATATAAAAACAGAAAGACCAAATTATTTTCTTCTCCAGGACCTAGTAAGACTCCTTAGAGGGTTTAAGTCAAAGATCTTTAAGAAGACAGGCAGCTGAAATAATAGAATGCTTATATAATGAATGCATACAAAGAAACGTGATACAAAGAGCAAAAAAAAAAAACACAAATTAAGAAGATCTGATATATTGGGAAAAATGTATCTGAAAAATGTAGCTGTAGCTGCACCTTATTGACTAAAATTATATAGTCTATGGTGGCATTTTCCCAGTCCAGGTTCTGATGACCACAGTATCTATTGGTTTGAGCTACATAATTGTAACAATAATTTGATTATTTAGATGTTCTTCATCATTAATTTACAGATCTTAAGTAATTTATAAAAGGTAACAGTTTGCAGATTATTTCTAACCATTTATAAATTCTATTCAGCAAATTAGTCCTCATTACTCAAATTATCAATTCATTACAGGCCCCGATGAAGTAATTCATTAAGCTTAGCGACAATGAAACCTGAAGGCATTGGGGCCACCACAAGCAGGATGGGAAATAGCTGGCCTATTTTCAATGTACTTTTTGCTATCTGAGCATTTACTGCTTTCAGTGGTTAAATCATTAATATAATGTAATTTTTTAATTTTTAAATTCTCACTAGAAGAGGTGCAGTGGTCAGACCTGGACTCTTTGAGATTTTACTTTTACTACTGAAATAAACTTTTAGAAAAGTGAACCCATCATAAATCAAGAAAACCTACACTGAGACCAAATACCAGCCCTTCAAATACTGCCAGAAAGAAGGCAGTCCGATAAAAAGGCAGATTATTATGTCTTCATTATACCATTTCAGACAATTTAAAATCCTATTTTTGATCATTTGTATCTAATAATATTCTGGGCAAACAATTCATGTAGTGCTTCTGCAAATTCCGAAACAAAAAAAAAGCCTGATGTCATGGGTAAAAGGCGATCCTCGCTCAGGGACTTTGGATGTGAAAAAGAATTCTGCAGAAAAAAAGATGCTGTGAGGCTGTCTGGCCTCTGGGGCTGACAAGATTCCGAGATGTTGTAGGCCTTTCCCTGAAACATGCTAATTTGAAAGGGAACTAGAAAATGTTCCCATAGGACTGCCGTGCTCTCTTGTTCTCCAGGAGAGGATCAGCTGGAGCTGCCTCTTGGCAGGGCCTGGCCGGGCGGTAATGTGAGACACGTTACACAGCCGGCACCTTCCGTGGAAGTACTGGAAACACTAACACATCCACAACATTCGGCTTCCATTATTTATAGTACTTAAGGTGATTTGTAATGTGATTAGGAGACACTGAGCTGCTGAATGAGGATGTTTATGGGAGAGGCTGGCCTGTAATATTATATGATTAATGGTCTGCCTGTCCCAGGAGGAAGAAACCTTTTTCCTGGGAGGAGGTATGAAAGTTATCTACCGAGCAGCATGGGGCAGTTAGACATTATCACTATTCCCGCCTTGAGCTTTCAGAGCAACTGCTCCCTACTGCTGACTGAAATTGAGCCAAATGTGTTCATTAGCTCCAGTTCCTTTGACTGCCTTTATCAAGCACTGTTTCCAGGAGAACCGGCTATAGATTAGCCAGACCCACCCTGAAACAAGGCTGAGTTACGAAATTGGGATTTCGGAAGACCTGAAGTCTGGTACCCCTAAAATAATAAAACCTGCCTGCCTCCGTGGATCTGCTGTGCTAACACTGGATCATTTTGCAGAGGTTTAGCAAATGATGATCAAGAGCTCCATAATAATTCATTCACAGGCTACAAAAGTAGAGCATATATAGAGGACACGGTATCTTTACTCCTCAGCCTTAAAGGGGCTTTAAGTCCCAGGCAGAATCGCTTAATAAGCTTTTGTTCGCCTGGGGCTCATTAAGAAGAATGGAATTTCCCCCTGGTGTTATTTCTCTGCGTCACCACTAGAATGTGCACTATGATCTACTATTGCATCTGTCTCTGTCCTGCAGGCGGAGGTACAGTTCTGGAGCATTAGGGATGGTGTTATGCTCCGCAGTGGTAGAAGTCAACCAGGTGAATGTTTGCCCCCTATTGCCTTGCTGTTCTTGCATTGTCAACAGTGTAGCCCAAGCACAGGACATGGGGCACTATGTTCTAGATACAGAAAAACACAGAGTCCTCTGACCGGCTCCAGAAAACCCCTGTGCCTGTCATGACAAGTGGTTAAAGATGGAAATCTTAAGCCAAGAAAAAGAAATTCACTTTAAATTAAAGCTAGGGGTTTGCTCCTCAAGTTCATTGAAGATATTGTTGGGTAATTTAACTAGTGTTCTCCTGTCTTTAAGGTACAATTTGCTTTGTTGTGTGAAGAAAACATGTGTTGGGTTAAATCCATAACTCATTAACATTTGATGTGTAGCTGTAAAAAGACAAGCTATGGCAAAACTATGGTTTTTAGCATAAAAAGGACTGCTGTAACAAAAATGGTCAAAATTATGAAAGGTACTAACTCAAATGGCATTTTGCTTTTATCCTTCCTTACTAATGTGGGTATTTTGTCTTACAGTTAAGGAAACTCACTCCATTTACAGGATCAAATGGACACACACAGTATGTTAGGTTAATTCTGGGATGACCACAAAATGTCTAAATTGAAACTTGTGAGTGAATGTGTCTTTAATTAAAAATCAGAGACATGCAAGAACCCCTGATGAAGAGAAATCTTGAAAACATTTGGAAAAGAACAGAGCCTTCAATCGCTTCCATCTTTGTTTAGCCCCCTTTTCAATTTTTTTGTACGCAAGCTCCCACTATTTATACAGTATGTGTTCTTTTGTGTTTGATTTGAGAAAGTAAAAAAAGATGTGCCCAGGAAAAAAAAAATGCCCTGCTTCTCAGTTTTAGCAAAGACCCTACAAGTTTTTAAGCTACACATCCCAGTTTGCCTGCAGTGTAAAACAGTCCTGATGCGACTTAAATCATAATCCAGCATGAAGCTTCCCCTTGCTTAATGAGGGTAAAGTACATTAGGGCATTGTGGATTTCATTCATTGCAAACAGGGCGGATTTGATAAATCAAAGACTGTCCGCTGACCTCCCTCGGCAGGGAAGACAACCACCTTCCCCAGGCTGGGTCTCAGCCCCTACCATTGAATCTGAAGCCAGGCTTTCACTGTAAGTGACAAAGCCCTCCCGATGATTGCAGTCTGGAGAAGAAGAAAAAAACGGTGGATTAGAATGAGCCCTGGCAGCGAGGGAGCTCAGCCAGCCTTGGGTCTGGGGAAGAGAGGAAATTGCCTGTAATTTGTAATTGAGGAGGACTGTAAGAGGGAGCAGCAGGGGCTCTTGTGCAGCCATCTGATGCTTCCAAGTTCCAGCAATGCACCCCCTGAGGGCGGAGAAATCAAATGAGTCACAGCTTTCACTGAGGTCTTGTTGAATTGTGCTGGAAGTGCTAGTCACCAGCGGGATCCTGGCTCACACCCAGGCCCGAGTCATACCTTTTTCTGCCTTCATGACTGTGGAATACCAGCAACGAGCTCAAGATGTTAAGACGCTTTGAACATCTCTGTCCACGCATGCCAGCAATAACATTCGTGTTCCCGCCACACTTCCGGCCTCCAGCCCTGCCCGGGTCTGACCCCGTGCGAGAGCGGCCCGCTGGCTCTGCGGAGTCCAGCTCCACTGCTCCGCTTCTTGTAGCGCCACTTGAGTGAAGGACAGTGGGAGACAGGGTCCGCACGTGCTCGCCCGACCCGAAACCCTCAGATTCCCCCGGCGAGCGTTTCTAATGGCCCACACCTTTCCGCCCGGCCCACCGGGAGACACAGGCACGCGCCAGCGTTCGTCTGGCTGGACAGCAGGGATTCAAGCGCCCCATTTGAAACGCAAATAATGCCTTCATGCAAAGAGCCCTCGGAGGGTAATAGTCTGGTTTCTATCCTTTCAAGACAAGACCTGAAAAGGCCCTATTCCACAGTAGTTAGAGAACATATTCCATACCCCACAGCGTTCACAGCTTCAGATTCACTGGGGATTATATGAGACTCAAGGGCAGAAGAACAGCATGTGGATCTACCAGAACATAAATGATGTCCTGCACTTTAATGGCTTTAACGTGGCTGCGCAAAAGATTCTTACTCCTCTGACCAGATAGCACATGTGAGCGCAGTGCCAGGCTGTATGCAGGGGGGCAGCCACCCCGAAATATGGCTTTGGCACCCCAGCGGCCATCCCGATGTAGGTATTACCGAAAATCCCATATTGCCTTAAATTTGCCAGCGAAGGAAAACGTAAATGAGGAAACAACTACTACGCATCTGGTTTTTCCAGAGTGTACATGTAGCCTGTATTGGAAGCGGTCGGTCCGGGCAAATACGGGCCGGATCGCTGTAGATGATCGTTGACATGCCGCTCAGTGAAAGCTGCACGAGAGTTTGGCTCGCGGATCAGACGACATCGCAGCCCGAGCGCAGGCAGCTACTGTCGGTTCAGTTCGTAAGAGACAGTGAGAAGGTGAGGTTTAACATCAGGAATGAATACATACTGATACACGGATGCCGATATTGAGATGCTTAGTTTGGATAGCTACTTCTGATGCTTTAGTCTTATTTACTCATTTAAAAAGGAATGAACAGAAACTGTCACCAAGACCTTATGTTATACTGACAATGACGAGTTTTTATTGTACTTTATTTAAAAGTCTCTTTAAGAAGCCCTCTAAACATGACAAAATCCAGTGAGAAATAACAGGGTTCAAATGTCTTTCCTCACGCATGATGTGTTTAAGAGTTGTATCCGATGTGAATACTGTTCCGTCTCTCCTACAGTATAAAACTGGGGTCACCAGTGTAACTGGTGCAGGGAAGAGCAGTAGTTCACCTTTCAGTAGTATCATTTAAAAATACCACCTCGCCTCTGCTACCCCACATATAAAATCCTGGCTAAATCAGCCTGTAGGCAATTCTGTTTCATATATGCTATGCTTGTGTATGGTGTTAAAAGCTTTTCAGATATCTTTGTATAAGTGTTTCTGATTTGTTGTTTTTTTTTTTCTTTTATCAAAATTGATTAGTGTGCAGTCATACAGAAATGACCAAATCATGACATTTCCTCAGAGTAGTCTGTGATCAGCAGGGGTGCATGTAGAGGCAGGGCAGGTCTCATTTACAGCATTAAGTAATGCGGGTTTAATCAGCCCAGATTGCCTTTTTTAATTACGAGAAATGTTGGTTAATTGCAGCAGTACTGGCACAAAGGGAAACATGGGTTTTCTCTTAATTGGGATTTCTAAAATTGTTAAAGTCCTGCGGTCTGCAAGGTCATCTTGATGTGAATCCCTTTCCACTCAAAAACTGCCTGCTGAGCTGTCACTCAACTGAATTCCTGAGCCATTTCTCACTGAATTTCATGCTTTAGCTTTATACCTAAAAGCACAATTTGCCTCCTTTAATTTCATTTCAGACTGGGGGAGAGATTATCCAGAGGAGTCTGTGTTCCCAACTTGACTTGCAAGCTCCTTCTATCTCCAGGTTTGTCATTCTAACCTTTTGACTTGTGTGAAGCTTGTGTTGCACTTACAAATAAAGACATTAAAGGCATCATCTGATCAGAAACTGACACCGGGTTTCTAGAGATTTGAGAGCAGCCAATTACTCACCGTAGTCTTTCTTGCAGTACTTTTTCATATTGATCTTCAGTTTGCCTTTGGAAGCCTTGCAGTAGGAGTCACAGTCTGCACCAAGAGGAAGCAAGAGGGGAAGAGGAAAAAAACACACATTAGTCTCCATTAAAACTTGAAAAAGGAGAGAAAAAAGGGGGAATACTCCAACTACATGGTTCTGAATACCTTTGCTTCTTACGATACCCATCTGCCAGGTTCAATTGTGTTGTCTAATAGGGCTTACGGGGCATTCAAGACTGCCTCTATTCCTATAGAAAAGCTCTCACAAAGGGCTCTTGCCTGGTAAATACTTTTGCTGTCTGCTGGCCGCCTCTGCCTCTAATGTGAGACCTCTGGGTCTTGGTTATTGTGCCACCCAGGTCTTCTGAAAGCCACACAAATTTCCCCCTGCTGTCAAAGTGCCACTGTGGGACCTGATTAAGGCCTATAGAACCCGCCATGTCAGCCCCCACCCCCTCAGCCCTCCTTAACCCCCCTCCAGCCCCAGCCTGTGTCAAACTTTGGCATTCAATTCAAGGGGATGCAGGGGAACAGGGTCACCTGAACACAAAAGGAGGTCATGGAGGAAATTAGTAGCCCATGAAGCATTAAGCAAAGCCTTTTGGTGTCCACTGCACTGGAGTGAACAAATAAATACCTCACTTCGGCCAAGCCAAATCGCTTTGTGGCCTCTAGCAGGCTGCCAGGGGTCTGTTCCAGATCACCGGCTGACCACCTTTCGGTGGAGCCAAAAGCCTCGCAGATTCATGATGAATTGCTGCACGTATGGATATAATCCCACCAACGCTGCCTGGCGATAACCTCCCCGAAGGAGGTGCCAGGCCCTTTTCACTGCTGCCCTCCTTCACGTTGCATCATCGCCAAAGAGCTTTTGTAACAGCAAACATGCGACACGAGGCCAAACAGAAAATTAAAATCATTTGTTTCCTCCTCTCCTGCTCCGACAGACACGAACTGGAGCCAGAATCTCCCTTCGTTCTCCCCCCGTTTTTTTGTTCTCCCCAACACTTTGTAATAACGCCTTTTTGAGTAGGGGGGAGGAGGGGCTCAGGGAGAGGAGCTTTCAGACAGCCTGAATATGAACAAACTTCATTGTTTTGTCCACCCCTAGGTTCATACCAGGCCTTTATGTTCTTTTATAGTCCGTGTGAATGGGGTTGCCGGGGAAACGGCCAAAAGAGAAAAAAATGCGGGAAAAAAAAAGGAAAAAAGGGAGGGAGAGAAAGCACTACTAGTAAACGCAAAATCAGCTCCGGACAGTGGCAGCAAACTAAAGTAAATAAAATTGAGGAGTCCATATCAGCTCCACATCATTTCCATATAAATGAAGAGCTGGGGGGCAGGGGGGCAGGGAAGGGGGGAGTGAAATGTGTTGTTTTTCCCTCTCGCTTTGAAGCCATCACGATGCTCCCTCCACTTTGATAACTCTCCTTTCCCAGCAGCAGGTCCGCTGGGCACCAGCGGCACCACTGCGCCGCTAGCTCTGGAGTTCCCAGATTCCCAGCGAGGGCTCTATCCCTCTCCTGCGCGCACAGATACAGGCTGCGCCGTGCCACCTGTTGGGCCAGCGGCAGGGCAGTATCATCCATACAGTGGAGGAGCGGGCATGTCCACCAGTTCTGACAGAGCACCTTCACGATTCTGAACAGAACAGAGGGTGATTCCCGGGGGGGGCGTAGGAAGTAGATCTGATCAAAAAGTTCAACAAGCTACAGCTTCCTCGTCCACCGTTACAAGTTCTGCGCCTTCAACAGATCCGGGGGTGGGGGGGTGGACATCAAAGGGAAAGGCCAAATCAAAGTCTGCTTGCACCACGGCGGAGGTTTGGCGATCAGCGCGTACGCCTCTGACAACTGATGCGAGAATCACACTTTAGGCCACCCCCCCCGCCACGTCAGCACCTATGAGGTGGGGGAATATGGGAACTGTGCAGACTTGCATGCGTGCAAGTAAGAGCGCTCTGTGTAAATATCCCCAGAGAAGAACAATAAATCCACAGTTTCACTGAAAGCTTACAGAAGCCTTCCTGCAGCCCCGGCTTTGCTCTCACTTTGTCCGTTTTCAGGGCCTGCAGAAAAGAGCCCCCGACGGAGACCTGCACATTGGAACAATGAGGTGTAAATGAGTCCACAGAGGGGGGGCTTTCTCCTTGTAAAACAAGACTGATTGAAAAACAAATTGCTGCAAATAAAGCATGTAATTAGATTATAGCCCGTGCCTGGGACTGCTTGAATTGGCATGGCAGAGTCGCAATTTTTCTCCTAAGAGGGAAAAGAAAATTTGCTTTCCCGAGCAAACTGTAAATAAAGTGAATGTTTTTTTTTAATGGCTATATATATATATAAAAAAGGGGCTTCCTGGGAGAAGGTTTTTGTTTTCAAGTTAAGCTAATAGGTGCACTCAGTGCTTCGTTAAGGATCTGTCTGGATGTCCTAACTTGCGAGTGCACGGATGCTGGCTCACAACTTATTATCTGAATTAAGTTAAACATTCTCAGAGGAGCTTCAGTGAAGCCTGCTGAATACATCATCAGCCCACTGCCGGTAAGTCATCTGCAGGGAGGGCAAAAACTATACGGAGTAAAAACTACACCAGAATAATTCATTTGGTTAAATTGAACATATCATTGAATATACCAGTAAACTATATTATCAGAGGCCAAAGCTTATTAAACTAAAGACCCCCCGTTCCACAATTCTTTATTTTTGTGAAGGACATGTTCTGTAGAGTTTCATGCTGTGCATCGCCCTTTAACCCTTTAGGGGCTGGGATAACGGTTTACATAATTCAATCTCATCCGACGGCTGTGATCCAAAAATGTGCTTCCCTGCATGAAGTAACGAGTCTCTGTGTGCATTTTAAGAGGATGAAAGTCAAATGTAAACAAAACGATGTATTAGGGATACTTCCTACCAAAAACTAACATTTGTCAATTAAAAATACCAAAGTGTATCTTAAATATTGTAGCACCTGCAGCTTGAAATTGTCTGTATTAGTGTTGTGATTAGATTAGTTTCAGAAGTCAGTTAACACAATTTATGGGTTAAGGAAAGGAGAAGTCTGAAATATTTAATTCTCCTAAAATTCTGCCTCTAAAACACACACACACATCCCTAAGGAAATGTCTTTTTAATTGCAAACCAGTGACAGAGGGGCGTCGCCTCGCACCGTTCATGACCCCTAACAATGTGTGTTTTGTCTGGGACAAATGACTTCCAGTTCTGTGTGCTGTGGAGGTATTTGTGCCGCATTCCGCGCGCCATGTGGTCGGGGACCAAGAGCCGAAGACAAATGAATATCCTCCCAGCCCGGCAAGAGGCACCTGCTGCACAGATGTCCCTCTCCCCAGCTCGCGCCCCGCGCCCCGCGCCCCGCGGCCCGCGCCTCGCACCTCACGCCTGCCAGCGGGCTGCTGGGGCTTCCCTTCCGCACTGCTCCTTACACTCCCAGAGGAGGGAGAAAAGGCTCCTGATAAGATCACATCTGTTTGCATTTAGGTATCGGATGAGATCATATTGTTTCAAATACCAATTTATCCAGAGCTGGGTTCTATGGTCTTTTAATACATCATGTCTCTGTTAAGCTGCATGCCTGGGTGGTCTGAGTGGACTTTTCTACGTGGTCCTGAGCAGGGCATTCTTCTGATTTGTCTATTGTGAATTTTACTCATTTAGCCGGGTGACATTTTTATCCAGAGTGATTTACAGTTGCACCATTTATTCAACTGGATATTTTGCTGGAGGAATTCTGTGCTCAAGGGAACAGCTGCAGTGTCTCACCTGGGATTTAAACCCACAAATATCCAGTTACGACTTTATCAAAGGCTACTTTACCAGGCCTTTCCAGCACAGGTCTAACATTTTTTTTTATAATTTTGATACTGTAATTGATGGTTGAATTGAATGGAATTTGCAGCATTCAATAAATACACTGATCACGACAAAAATTATTTTCCAGTTCTGTAAAAATGCTATTAGAAAATACGTGGATTGTGAAATTCAATGTTATATTATTGCTTGACATATTTGAATATATTTCCATTTCCATTTTATACACGTGAACATTTCCTCCGATGAAAGTGTTCAGGACGATCTGAGGTGGGATGATGGTCTTTTACGGAGTTGTGTTTCTATATATTTTTTCATTGTTATATCTTTTGATATTACTTTAAATTGATCTAAAATATGCAATATCTATTTTTAATAATGACTGTATTAGTTCTGCTCTGCTATGTGCTACATTGTGGGGTATGTTGGGGAGTGACCATTGTTATACTCCTGTTTGTGTTATGGGCGAGGAGGAAGTGAATGAGTATAATGGAGCTGAAGTAAATATAAATGTGACCTGTTTTATGGTATTCCTGAAATTAATATAAATTGGAGGTTATATTCAAATCTGTGATGGTCTATAATAAATAGATTATGACTATTTCACATTAGAATGCAGAACTCTCCGAAGAGACTTTTAATTCTACTTGGTGTGTATTAAATCAACTGACTCTTAGACACCCTAACTGTTTTAGAATCTGTCCGTGATGATCTGTCTCCTTTAGTGGTCGCCTCCTAAATTGAAAGTTTGTTGCTATTCTTGCCTTTATTCTGCCTGTTTGATGGGACACTGCATTATTGAACAGTTCACACCAGTGCAGACTGAGGCCAATCAGCTTTGTGTTTTAATGCAGCAGGGCCCTGTTTTGGAGGCTTGTGCCATGACCTTTGCCCTCCCCAGCCCAGCCCATCCAGAGCCACCGCTGCAGTGACGATGGGGACGGCACGTTTTGAATGCTAAAAGGAGAGGAGGGTTTCATGTGAAAGTGAGCACCTAGCTTCAGGAAATGCCTTAATGTGTGCGGCACGTCGCCACAGTGACCCTGTGTGTCTGCCCTCAGCCTGCATCTGAATTACTGGCACAAAATCAACACTGCACTGTTGATCAACTGC
Organism: Atractosteus spatula; assembly: GCF_055471065.1. Lineage (NCBI taxonomy): Eukaryota > Metazoa > Chordata > Actinopteri > Semionotiformes > Lepisosteidae > Atractosteus > Atractosteus spatula. Next base: position 47,021,887 of record NC_142716.1, on the reverse strand, counting down.
TACACTGCTGCATGGCAGCATCGCTGGTACACAGCGCACTCCTCTTCCTCTTTCTCCTCTCTACACGGTTTCTGTACACAGTAGAGAAAATGGTGTTCTGCAGATGTGTGCAACGTATGAAATAAGGTAAATAAAAGGGCTTTTACTTAACTTCAAGCTACAACCTTGCCACCTCTTACACACGGATGGTGAATCTACAGCCAAACATGAAACACCTTCCTTCCATTTAGTGTACAGATTGAGATGAACTGATGTGAGATTGGCCATGATTTACCATAACTACTGGAACTCCTTTATGTACACGCTCCTTCCTGTAGGCTCCGTTCAGCTGGAACCGGAGCTGGCCCTTGGCTCAGTGTACCAGGGACTGAATGTCGGACAGCTGGTGGCTGTGCATTTTCTGTCGCTGCTCTGTTCTTATAGAATGCCCTTCCTGCGACTCTTCGAGAGGCAGTGTTTTGTTTTTTAAATCTGAACTTAAAACTTGCCTTTTTACTAGGACCTATGTCTGATTGTCTTATTGTTTGTTCCCATTTTATTTATTTTCCATTATTTTCTAGCATCATGTACAGCATTCTTGGGTTTGGAAAGGTACCTGATAAATAAAAGCTGTAATTTTATTTTTTAATGCAACACAAACTCATTGGGCCTGGGATCCCTGAAGGTTTTGCTTTTGCCACTAGGAGAAACGGGAGCTTTTGATTTGTGACCACATGGTCTGCTGTCACTGTTCAATATTGTCATCATCTGTCTAGTTCTGTGAAGGTCTCTATGGCAGACTGTTGAGAAGTACACTATAGCAAAGAAGGATTGAGTGATACCACTGAAATGGGTTCCCTTAAGCAGTTTACTGGATCAGCCTGACAACCACCTACAGCCCATCTCACATCACCCTGCAGTGGTCAAGAACGCTGCTTCATCTCATCTCACTTGTGAGTCTAGAGAGAAGTTGCACATTGGGAACAGGCCCATTCCCTCCTGACACTGTGCAGTGCTGGATCTATGTAGTAATCTGCAACCCATTAGGTTCTAACATGTGCCATGTCCTGGTAAAATGTAAAACCTAAAAGAGTAGGGTTGTATTTAAGAAACGGGACATATTAAAAAGAGACCATATTTTCCACGTTATATTCTATCTTAAATAAACCATCAGTCATTGAGTAAGTAAATTGTCCAGATCATGCTTCATGTACAGTACTTCTTTAAGATTGGACAATCTTCCTGATTTTTATGTTATTTTTATGTGATGATTTTATTGTTTTATGTTAATATTGTTAATTATTGTTTGTATTGCTGTTTTTATTGCGTTGTTGGGTTTGATATATTCCAGAAATACAGGAACACTTATTAGAGGCAGGTGATATTTTGTCGCCATATAACACATGTGGTTAATATCAAACTTTTGGATCCTCCAATGCTGTGATTAAAAAGCCATTATTTCTGAAGAATGGCTTCTTCAGAAATAAAGTCTTCAGAAATAATTCTGAAGACAAGTGATGTTTTAAACGCTATCATAGCCTGCACTACACAACTATTATTAAGATAAGAGTGAGTCACTTGCAAATTCTCTTATCAAAGCTGCAATGTTTCACTAACAGCGTAAGACAGGGAGCATGCATTACAGCTTGTAGGGTAAGAACGCAATCTAAAATCGCCTCGTTTGAGAATGCCAAACCACAAATACGATGCTGAAATAATGGTATCTTACTTTCTGTGTTTAGCCAGACTTCATGTAATTCCTGTTATTGTGTATTTCCTTTGGAATAAAACACTCCTTCTATACAGACATTCTATAGAGTTTTAAAAAATCTGCAGATTCCACACTAGAAAAAGGACTGCCTGTGCTCCTGTTCGCTACCAGCCGGTGAGTGTATAATGCAGTCAGGATCAAGGAAAGGATGAGAGTCTCTTTTTTTCTCCTGCCGCTTTATGCGAAGAAAGGATGCATAGAAGAAGGAAAGGAGAAGACGAGCCCTGCTGCTCTGATCTCTCTATCCATCTTAATAGTGTTAGGAGGTTCTCACATTCAGCCCCTGTCACACAACACTCTCTCAACAGCTGCGTTTGTTTCCAGCACCCTGGAATTCCTCAGACTGGGAGAATCTGTGGCATTTCTGCCCATCCCCCACCCCACCCCCCCCTCCCTTCAAAGACAATGGAGAAATTGTCAATGGCCTCTCTGCTTCCTATATAGAAAGCGTTAACATTTTCCGGATTTCACCTCCGACCATTTTGGGTTTTGGGATCATCAGTCACAGCGTTTGTTCTCCAAACAGCAACCTCTTACTCTTTCCCAGAAGGTTTCACTCTCCTGCCGTGCAGAGCGGTATCGCTGATGAGTCTACAACAGAGTGGACGTCCTGCGCTCGAAGTCTTATTTCCATGCTGATTGGCATGGTCACCTCTCAGACCTGCACTGATGGTGTGATCGCTGAGGTGGTGCAAAAACTTGTTGGTACGGTTCAGCGTGAGGCTCACCCAGCGTTGGGTCACACTGACCATGGACTCACAGCAGGGCGTAGGGACTGCTTCTGGATTTAAGGCTGAGCGCTGTGTCTTTGTAGGTTCTGCACAGTTACCTTGCACGTTTCAGTGACTAAAGGGGGTCTGTAATTTGAGGAGTTTACAAGTGGTTTTCAGTCTCATGTGAAAAATGAGTCTGGTTCCAGTATAAAAATCGAATGATATGACAAGTGATGATGACTGATTGGTAGGTTAAGAGATTTTCCGTAATGGTTCTTTTTTGGGGGATGGAGTATTATTATTATTATTATTATTATTGTGCCTCACAACAGTAGTACATTGTACAACAGTACATAAAGCTACAATAGGCAGCAGGAGCAGAAAGAAAAGTACAGAAAACCACTTCAATCACACATTAAAAGCTACAGTAGAATAGTTATCCATTATCTCATTTAGAAACTCATTTTGAAAATGCTGGCAGTCGCAGAGTCTCTAATGGATTTGGGCTTTATGTGCTGAATGTCAATTTATTCACATACTGTATTCTGGAATATAGTTTTTGATAAAAAGAAAATAGTAAAGAAAGAAAAAAACAGATGTGACAAACACGCCTTCACTAATTTATTTATTTAACTTGCTTACTTGTAACGCAAGCCATAGTGTAGGAAAGTGACAGTCTTGGAACTGTTTGTAAGTACTGTGTTGGTCTCACATGTAATATAACATTGCATACTTTTTGTTTAGTTTCTGAGGTTAAAATAAATCAGGTCTGTCTGGGACGTTTGTAACCCTGACAGCACAACTCGCTGGTGCTGGTGAGCTCTGTTCTCTTGGTCCTTGCCCTGCCCTGCCCTACCCTGACCCCGCAGTTAATCAGGGGCAATCGTGTCAGGCGTGCACACCTGCTGGGGCTCATTAACTCCTGAGCATGAGAGGAAGGTGTTAAGAAAACAAAGGAGAGTGTCCAGCAGAGGAGGAGTATGGACTGCAGGCCCAGCAGAGGAAACCTTTTCTTTCTCCTTCTCCTCCAGTTCTGCCACCAGCATCGATATCGATCATAAACACCAACACCATAATCTTTTACCCCAACAACTAAGGGCTGATTCCAGATTATTGGTGTCTTTCTGCTTAAAGGAAATTCGCCATCAAATAATCAGGAGTACAAAATTTGTGAGTAACACGGGATTAAGTAACCTCAGAACAAAATGTCACTGGAATCTGGTGTTCCCGGGACAAGACTCAGGATTGCACTAGTGTTTCATTCCTGATTCCTTTACATTTACTTAAAGTGTCTGACAGCCTTTCTGAGCTTTTCTATTTTGATTGTCTGTGTAAGGGATCCAACAAACAGCACTTGATCCTGCATTCCTCCAATATCAATTTAAAAACTACTTGGATAATTTGATTACAGAAAAAAAAACATGTGCCCAATTCCGGTTCTTTGTAGTATTAAAAATAAAAAGAAAAGACACAAGACTAATCTACCTCATCTACACACTCTGCTTTGTGGGTGGAAGAGGGAAAAATACATAATTAGCCTTTCTGTCTTGTTCCATCAGTTCCACAGCTGCCAGAATCCGACAATTGAAATCCCACAATAGACAAAAACAAAATCATCTCAAAACATGTAAAAAATCTGTGGAGAGCTCCCCACTCCCCACTGCGACCCAGTTAGACAGATTAATTGGATGAGAGAAAAGATTAAAGAAATCTCAACCCAAGGCCCGGGATAATTGATTTATAATTTATGAGACACTTGTCGGGGAGTGAGATCATTGCTCTTGGATGTCGAGCATCTTTGGAACAGCTCTGGTGTTTTGCAACGAGCTCAGTGCCAACTGGCCACTTCCTCCTGTCTGGACCTCCTGAGTCTCCTCAGCAGTAGCCAAGGGGTGGCAGAAAATTCAGACTGCTTGTCACCACCATAAATTCGGTAAAGTCAGTGAATCAAAAAGGAATTCTCACTTTGTTATCGTGTGATTTTACTTAAACGGTATGATAATAGAAGCAGAAGTACAAACATAGACTGTTTAGTGTAATGCAGACGGATTGCATGGGTAGCGACTGACGTCAGGAGCTGTGTTCCTCCTCGCTCTCCCGCAGTAATGCAGTGGAATGCTCATTTAAAATTTCACTGAACCCATTCATTCCTCTGAAGTTTTGTCTTCACCTGTTTTCTAAATCTTAAACCATTACAGCAACTCTTAGGTCAGGGCTCAGGACTTCTAATGGAAAGGTTGCAGGCTCAAGTCGCTGTGGCACAGCTTTTGTATCCCCTGGGAAGGCACAATACCGTGCACTACTACCATCGCCCTAGCTGTAGAGACGAGTAGCAGGTCTGTGCAGGACCTGCATTGTACTCCAGATGTCAGTCACATACTGTCAGTCTGATAAACACTACAGAGGCCAGGATAAACCCCAGCCTTGTGAGCTGTATGGCTCAAGCACGGACTTCACTTTCACTTGCTTCTGGGAAGGGAAATCACCGCTAAACCACTTTTCCCCCGCCTGTTTCACACAGTTCCCGACAAGTAAAAGGATCCAGACTGCGTACTCACCGGACGGCTCCTCACTGCTGCTGGTTGTGGTTGTCGGTGGCGCGACTGGAATTTCTACATTTCGGGACGAGAAAGCAAAAACAGAAAGTCAAAGGAGGAAGGAGGAATCATTAATATTCAGATGTGGCGCTTCATCAATTTCACACGGTCTGTGGTAGATTTTTAAAGCCTCGTTTGGATATGCGAGGTCTCAGCAGTGCTGTATTTGTCTTACAAACACACCCATAACATCTCAGTTCATTTTCCCATTGTTCTTTTAGCTGCTCTGTATGATGTTCTTAACAGAATCAGACAGTTCATGTTAAGCATCTTGACAGCCATGTGCTATGAGTGGATAGCTGGTGTAAGAGCTGATCGTCGTGAGTCACACCATTCTTGCAGAGGAAAGCTGCAGTTTTCACAATAAATGTGCAGGCAGCCTTGTGCCCCATTTCTGCAGGAGTCTACAGTTTATGCTAGGGACCTTTGCAAGCTGCTATGTCCCTCTTAGATTCCATTGCTTATTGCACTGGATGGGGATGTCTGCTTTCAATAAATAAATTTGTCAGGTGCCTTTGCAAAACTAATGCAAATCTCCCGAGTGAAATCAATACTTTGTTGTGAAACAGCTTAGCATCATGCTCTCAGCAGAGGAGCTGGACGGCCAAACCAAGCAGCTGGACTGGACTACACTTACTGACCTTCAGTCTTCTGTCCTCCAGAGATGTGTGGAGAGGTGGGAGGAACAGAAAAATCTGTCATATTGAAATTGCACTTGGTAATTTTCCTCACGGGATTAATAAAGTATCTATCTATCCAAATGAACAGTGCGTTAAGAGCAAACGTGTATCGGTATGGGTTGTTTTGATTTACGACAGTAATGCACTTTATCATCTGCGGAAATTAAGAAGACATAAATAAAAAAGGCTGACAATAAAGAACGTGCTTGTGCACAGGTGGGTGTCAGCTGAGGAGTGATTTGGTTTCTTGTGTAGGTTATCTTGGATGTTAATCTCTTTTGCTCTTCCAGATGCCTTGTTAGTTATGTCTACAGAAATGCAAATAAATTGGCCCAGAGCTTCTGCCCAAAGACTTGATTCTTTCAGTCCTTCACCTTTCTCATATTCACAGTGTCAGGAAGTTGACGCTGAGGGAAGTCATGCATGGAGCAGGCCTTTTATCTCCAAAAGAACAGGATGGCAACAGTAAATTTGTCTCGTTGCCTTTGTTAGAGATGTCTGCAAAAATGTTCAGAGTGACAAAGAAGACACTGCAAAACAATGAGGAATTAAGCCACACAGAAAAAATAACTAAAAAAGACATAGCAGGGATTACGAGCTCATGCAAAGGTCAGAGTAACAGAGAGAAGAAAGAATCAAGTCTTGAGACGTACGTTGAGCCTGCAAATAACCAAAAGAGAAAAAATCCTGCTCTTACGGGACTGGCTTAATCGGATATCTGGAGGCAGAATTTCGGAAAACTTAAATTTCAATTTTCACTTACAGCTGAAAAATAAATCTAGGTGATTTTCTTTTTTTTTTTATTCCTTACATCTCCAATGTTAACTTTCATCAGTAGCTTAGAGCTATTTTTGCCTTTCAATTTGAGCTTTTTGTAAAATCGGTAACGTAAGAGATGCATCTTTGAAAACCTGATACAAAGGCGTCTTTAGGGGGTGGACTTTGACATCTCCGATTTGCTGCTCACACGTCATGCCTGTTCTGTGATTCTGTGTTTCGTTATTCCCATTAGTAGAAATGACCTTTTACCCTCAGGCAGTCTGTAGGGCTCAAGAAAGACACCTGTGGGTGCCCTTGGCTTATCCAGGGTTGAAAACTAGAGCTGGCCACTGTAGGACCAGACTGGGTCCAGAACTTCACCAGAACCTTAGTCTTCAGACTCTGGGACCTGTTAATGAGGATAGAACCATGCTCTCTGAGCCCACTGGGGAAAACCGCAAGAAATGCATGTGCTTCTGAGCTCTGCGGATTATTTGAGCACAGCAGCTGCTGTACCCAGGAGCAACATACAGTACTTCACCTCAAGGGCTCTAGTGTCATGCCCAATAAAAGGGTAGTTGTAGACTGTCATCAAGTGGAGGAGAAGGGGGAATTCGGCTGGGATAGATGATGGGTAGCCAATAAGAGACCACAATCGACCAACAGGCACCTCAGAATGAGTTGCAGAATGAGGTCAGAAGAGATTTACCAATTTGAAGCAAGCATAAGGGTACTGTAACTTCCTTTAAAAGAATGGATGTGCCTAATTGTTGCTTTCTGTTTCATAAATATTTTGGTACAGGAATCAACTGCACATCATTTTAAAACAGACTGCCATGATTATAAGGCCATACGACTCACTGTGCTGTTCAAGTACGTTTCTGATAGCAGATCAAAATTCATAGTTTTTATGCCAGACAAAATAATAAGCTTGTTTCTCAGGACCACATCTTTTAGATTTATTACTTTCCTTAACTGCAGTACATTAAGCCAGAATTATGAAGAACAGCTCTATCCTTGTTAACATTTAACTTGGCGTGGGTTTGATATTTAATATTAAGCTTTAAAAAAGTAAAACGCATTATCTCAAAACTATATGAGAAAACGTGTGTCTCATATATCACCAAGAATGTCATATCTCTATTCTTAACACCTATATATATATTGTTCTCTTAGGAAAATGATGGAAATATGAACCCGTTGGGTTTATAGATTTAATATTGTCCTCGCGATTGTGTGCCAAAAATGTCTTAAAATAAAAAGATTTTTGATTGAATGATATTGTTACATTTCCTAATTAAATTTTCATTTGAAAAAAGCACAAATACGATTTTTAAAAACTATATATCGTATTGGACTGGGTCCTTTTACAGTTTTTTTTTCTCTCGTTTTAGACTTTTTTTTTAACTCAAAAAAGAAAATACCAGCTGCGTTTTCCCGTCTTTTTAGTGTGGGTTAACGAACCTCCTCCCGTTATCTTTGGTTTGAGCTATTTATTAACATGAGCTCAAATATCCGGAGCAAATACGTCGTTGATCGCCAGACTAATTAAAAAGCTGGATGGTTAACATTCTTCAAGCGTGAAGCGGGATAGTAAATTGTTTCAAAATGCTAGTTTGGTGAAAGAAAGAAAGACACCTTTGCGTTGCACTTCTGCTATAGTGAATGAGCATTAGACATGATTTAAGATAACCCGTATTGAACTGTAAGAAAGGCTGCTGAACGTACTTATACAGGGAGCAATGGGAGATCGACTTTGCTGGTAGCCTTTAGCGCATCGGTTGCACGTGATGCCAGCCACACCGTCTTTACAGGGACACTGGCCAGTGGTTTGGTTACAGGTTTTGCCAGCAGCCCCCACGGGATGACAATCGCAAGCTGTGAGGAACAGACAAGAGAAGGGGTTGAGAGAAACATAAAAAAAATAAAATGGGACAACACCTACCAGCAACACGCACACACACACACACGACAGCAGCGGACAAGCAGCAACGTGAAGGAGCAGAGGCAGGAGAGCGGACCGGACTGTCTCTCAGTCTGGCCTTACTTACTGCACTACAGGAAAGTCAGCTTGATCCGTGAAGACCCTCGGCAGGCAACAATAACTCGGCAAGATGAATACAGCATCTAACATTTCTTTTTTTTTACGGTTGAACTTCTACGCAAGACGCTACGGAACCCACCAACCCCCGCCCCCTCCAAAAAAAAAACTCCCAACAGGTGAATTGTTCTATTTTAATCTACTACAGCGATTAGTGTGCACTCACATACAATAGACTCACAACCTGTGTAACTGTAAATCTAGTTCGTTTTTCAATTCGTGCAACAATCTGAGCAATTTGTCACGGCATGATAAGTGGAAGATGATTTGTTGAAGGAGGTCATATTAGAGATCCTTAAAGAAATATTATCTTCATCGGAGGTGCAATTTTACACCAGAAACAAAAACAACAGAAAAATGCTCGTTTGTGCTTGCTTACAACCGATGGAGTTCAGCACATTTGATTGCACGTGGCTCAGTTCAGATCTCTAGTATTGTATTGAAACTTTTCTACACCGACAATAAAGAACTGACATGTTCGTCAACAACATTTAAGATGACTACTTTCACAAATGTATGGGGATGTTAATTAGGCCACCACATAAGCAAAATCTACCATTTCTTCACACTTCCCTGGTTGCATCGGTTTACAGTTCCCAGACTGACTTTATTAGAATAATGGGGGAACTCGTCACACGCAGAGCGCACTTTTAATTAGAAACAGTAACTGTGAAGGGAAAAATAGAACAACAGTTAATTTCTGTTTCATTTGGAGTTGTCTTGCTTCTGTCGTGTTTTAGTCCAAGCATCTTAAAAAGTCCCACTGATGTTTTGCCAGAGTTAAAGACCTGTGTACCATAGGGTGGAGTAATTATTCCTTCTAAAAGAACTTCATTATAGACTTTCGTCATCTGACAGTATGATCAAGAAAATGACTTTATGGGACAAACCCTGCAGACCAATGACTGTAGTCTGTTTTTTGTCATTTGCCACTTTTAAACCCTTTACGACATAATTAAAGAATTATGCAGCTTGAAAGACTGATTACACGAATATCAGTTTCATTCTCATTGTGGTGTGGTGCTGTAGGATGTATATATACAGAAATATAGCTGCACCCCTGCTGAGATGTGATTCTGTTCAGGTTTGAACTGTACTTTATATTTAAATTCTGTCTGCCACTTCGTTTCAACAGTGCATTAAAAATTGTCAAAGAACATTAAAGAAAATTGAAAAGAGGAGAAAAGCAATGTTTCGGCTGTGGAGCCTTCTTCAGGTGCGTGTCGTCACATGGAAAATCTCTGCTTGTTCCTTTGCACCTTACGCATGCTGATGCAGCCACCTACTTGAATTTATTTAAGAAATGTACTTTGGAATTAATTTTTTATCCAATGTCTTCGGGCTGGTGGATGGTAAGAAGTTATAATAATCAAAAAACTCACAGAGTTTCTCTTTCTGGCCTCCCCGTTTAATGAAAAACTGCATCGCCATCTCTTCCATACAGTTTGTGCAATTTGTTGTAAAAAAAAGATAGGAAGCTGCCAAAAGTGTGACGTGTCCCAGACGCGGAGAAGAAGGTCAAGTGTCCATTTCTTGGCTTCGGAAACAAGCACGGAATGACCCAGAACTCCAAGTGATAGGACCGCTAATTGTAGGAAATGTTTCTCTTCCCGTGGCTGTTTTGCAGTCAGGAGCAAAGCTTGCATTGCATGATGCATGCAGGTAGTTCTTTGAAATGGATGCAGAGCCATGAATAATGAGGGTGCCCCATCTTTTTTGCTTTTTCCTTGGTGTTTATGAAAACACTGAGTCGCATGAGCTCTCTCTCAGTTTCCTTGATCTCCCCTGTCAGCGGAGGGCTATCTGTTGCCCTTTAAGCTCTTCTGAGCCTGACCAGCCCTGCTTAAAGAGTGTGGCATTAATGGCTTATCTATCCAATCTGTCGCTGTTTGCATTTCCTCCCTTTTATTATCTTTAGGTGCAGGGGGGCTGGTTGTGGTTCAAGCCTCATTAGAGCTCATGTACTGCCTTAATTGTAGCCGTTTGAGTAAGTCTTTAAGGTAATGTGTCATTTTAAAGGTCTGTCAGGTAGGCTACAATACACTTCAGAAAGAAAGCACTGATAAAGACTCTCAGCCTAATAACCCTGTTGGATGGTTTAAGCTTGCCAATAAATCAAGGTGGCCAACACATGGTCTTGAACTGCACACAGGTTTAGATGTTGATCGGAGGCCGAGGCTCAAAGGAGATTTTAAGTGGGTGTCCACTTAACTTTGAAGTGGCTGTTCTTCATGTGTACACTAGATGGTGACTGGAGATATGAGCCAGCCAAGCTCATTCTGCTTCAGCTCGTCACACCAGCCCATTGGTTGCATGGAAAGAAAACTGTACCGTCTGTGGTTCTTGGTCAAATAGCCTTCAGGTGATTTTAATACTTGATTTAAACTTCCTGCATGTAGCGTTGGTTATACCTCTCTTCAGTATCAATTTAAGAAGAATCTTTTTCAGTAAACACAGTGAGCTTACTGCCGATTTGTGCATTGTCCGATTGCAGAGCGTCACTCTGAAGGTGACTTTGTTCTGCACTCACAGATACTGTATGTGTATTTGCTCTCCCAAGCTCTGATCTCTTGGATTTGCCCCAGTAGAAGAGCTGAACAGTACATATTTAGTTATAAAATTTAAACATCTTGGCAGAAGGACTGTCAGACAAAGACTGAATAATATTTCTACACAGGACTGTGGAACAGATTTCAAAGAAATTGGTTTTAGCTGTTTGTAGTGATGTTTTTGCACATTAAATGTGACAATTTCTTTTTTTATTATTTCTGCCAAACGTTTTCTGTAAAGCTTGCGTTTGAAGTTTGAACCCAGCTCCCCCATTAGGACTTTGTGATTCTTTTGCCAGTCGAATAATTTGTTTGGCTCTTGAAAACGTTCCAAGTCGTCCAAAGTTCTGTGTTGCAGAACACAATTTTCACTGGGTTTCTGCTGGGCTTTGGGACAGTCTGAATTACATTTTGACGTGACTGTCACATCTGGAAAAATAAACAAGCTGTTCCTTCTCACCTTTTTTAGTTATTGAACATTCTTTTCTTTCTGTCCTTGTTCTTTGTATTAATTTTAAAACAAAAGCTTTCAGTTTTTTTTACAGTGGCACGCAAAGAGAAAGCCCTTTGTTAGATCTCCCTGCAGTATTCCCAAGAAGACCTTTTCATCTGCAAATAGGGATTTTTTTTTGCTTCTCATACGTGTAATAGGCATTTAGGCAAATAATGTAAAAAATCTGCGTCATGCTAAATTGAAAACAGCCATATAAAGACATGCTTTCTGAAAATCAAAAACACAAACAGTGAAGTCATTAAAACAACAAAGATTTGAAGGCCTAACCAGAATATGTTATTTGTGGTTAATAAAGTCCTACTGTGACAATGTAAGACATATGCACTTGAAGAAGTGTAAGCAATCTATTTAACATGCAACTTGACTAAAATAGCATGTGCGTTTGTAGCAGATGTCTTATTTCTGCTTTTTACATTTTTATTTCTGAAGGATTGTCTATTAAAGTGAAAACAAATTACATTCTAGCATAGGGTGGGAGTGAGATGCCTATTAAAAAGGCCAGGGAAAAATAACTTTCATATGAGACTAAACCAAAGGATCAATTCTGCAGAAGAGCAGCTGATATGTTCATTTAGGTTAAATGGTTGAAATACATAATTTGTCTTCCAATAAGCACGGTTTTTCTGCTCCCATGATCAAAGTGCCAGCACCTATATCACCCTGCAACTCACAACTGGCAGCCCACTAAAGTTCAGCAGGTGTAAGCCTGACCAGTACCTGGATGGGAGACCTCCTGGGAAAAACTAAGGTTGCTGCTGGGAGAGGTGTTAGTGGAGCCAGTAGGGGGCGCTCACCCTGCAGTCTGTGTGAGCCCTAATGGCCCTGTATAATGATGGGGACACTATCCTGTAAAAAAGATGCTATCCTTCAGATGAGACATAAAACAGAGGTACTGACTCACGGTGGTCATTAAAAACCCCAGGGCAGATCTCGGAAAGAGAAGCAGTGTTACCCTGGCATCCTGAATAAATTTCTCCTGGCCTTTTCTAATCATGGCCTCCTATTAATCCCCATTTATAAACTGGTTTTATCACTCTGCTCTCCTCCCCACTGAGAGCTGGTGTGTGGGGAAAGTACTGGTGCACTCTGGCTGCCGTCGCATCATCCAGGTGGGGCTACACATTGGAGGCGGTGGACAGGAGTCCCCACTACCCCTAAAAGGCTTTATTAATTACCTATTAAAGTGCAGAGCAAGCAGTCTCGTGTGGCCCTAATGACTGCTGCTCAGGCCCCTGCTTGCTCACCCCAGTGATGATGAGTCTAACGTGGAGGAGGAATGCTCCAGGGGTGACTGGCATGCCTGTATCACCATGCCAGAAAGAGGGTGTTCTGGGATACGGGTATGTAGGGCCAGTTGACAATTGGAAGTTGGGGGTACACTACCATCCATCCTTCCATCCATTCCCTGAACTGATTTACCCAGTTTTAATTAAAGTTTTAATTCAAACTTCCACTGTCTTCACACCGTGCTGAAGGAACAGAAACTTGTTTGCTCCCAGGACTGACAGGAGGGGGTGGCAGCTGCTGACCCACCCCTTCAGAAAGCTACTCTTCCATTCTCACCCACAGCCCCTTCTCCCCCAAACCTCAAAACACTTTGCTTGCCTCCCCATCCTCGTTTTCTCTCAATTAATAGTTAATTAATACCTCTCACACTGGAGCTTTACTGGGAGAACAAATAACAGAGTTCCTCTTCCTCGAGTCCAAAACCTATCCGTCTGTCTGTCTATCTGGCTGGCTGTATTTGAACTGTGAAAAATACATCAGTAGCTCTGGGTTCTGTTCGGCGGAGAAGAACATTTTGGATAAAAATTGCTCCCAAGCTTCTGAGATCCTTGGCTTACGAAGGAGTAGACTCAGAGAGAGAGAAATGAAAGAGATTGTTTTAAAGAGTTCTGCATGCCATAATCAATGTTTATGCTGTAGCTGATGAGGGACGAAGCAGTAAACTTAGGAAACGCTATATAAAAGCATTCCACCCTACCCCCCGAGACGCTTGAGTTTCTCATTGTAGGTTACTTTAAAATTCGCAACAATAGTCTTTATGCTGTTCTGAAATTGAAAGCAATTGTGTTGGTTCTGTTACTTGAATAAAGACAGCCCCTATTTTTCTGTCTCCTCTATCCTTGCTGCCTTTCTTCTCTCACAAAACCACATGGAGACAAACTCAAAGGAGCTGAGCCGGGTTCGTCTACACATTAAAACACTTCATAGAACACGTGACTTGAACAGAGTATTTTCTGTTAATTAATGTCACGTCTGAAACTGAATTATAACGTGTGTTAGCTTATATGTATCAGAGTACAAATTTAGAAAAGTTTCAATTTACAGTCCTGTTGCATGAGAAGGTTTTTCAAAATTCCTGTAATAATTTCATTGAATGGGGACAAAGTCTTATAATATTAAGATAGGCTTACATCTTTGTTCATTGCTCTTACAGTATTCCAAATATAGTTCTGAACAATGTTTTATTTGGCAAGAAAGCAGAAAATGGATTCATGCTTTGTATCATTTGTCACCTTTAGGTAATACCAATGCATTCTTTATTGTAGTTCTGTTTTTCTGTAATTGAATACTATAGAATAACTTGGACATGTTTGCTTATAATTACATTAGGGTTTTAACTCTGGCAAATTTCAGGATTAGATTTTACACAAACTGCTTAGGTAAGCTGCTGGTTTTATAAATTATGATGAAATGTGTTTAGACTCTAATTTAGTGTGAAGTAACACGGGATTCTAAAGAGACAGACTGAATCAGAAAAGAAGGAAGTCCCAGTTGCACAGGAAAGCCCCAATTATTTTCCATTTTTGATACCTAATTGCTCGGTGACATGCAAGGGATTGAGCCACAAGGGAAACTTTATGCCTAGACCTGACTTCTAACCTCAGGAGTAAAGCCCTGAGTTTTGTAAGTTATATGAGGAGAAATGCAGAATGTATGTCAGACCAACGTGATTTGGCATTATTTTGCCTTGAATGTGCTTAGTGTTTTTTCCAAGATTTCTTCCTTTAACTGGCAACAGCTTAACTAGTGAAACAGTATGAAAACGGCAACAAGTGCCTTCCTTTCCTGAATGGTTACCCACATACAAGTAGATGTAATAAAACGTTCTCTGTAATAGCCGTCAGTCTCATCAGGCTATTATATTGAACCATGGTCGACTGAACAAACATATAAATGAATTGATGATGCTTGTGAATTTAATTTCTTCATATAAATACAACAACAATAACAAAAGTTGAAATAGAAACAGAAACTCTTATAAAGCAGACAAAAGCTGAAAGTTTGGGGTGTTAAAAAGGGGTGGGACCATTCATAATATAACTGTAACTCTAGTTGGATTAAAAAAGAAGTATTTATATTGAGTTATTAGTTTCTTTGTTAGTTTTTTTTACTATTATGA
Source organism: Atractosteus spatula (assembly GCF_055471065.1). Taxonomy (NCBI): domain Eukaryota; kingdom Metazoa; phylum Chordata; class Actinopteri; order Semionotiformes; family Lepisosteidae; genus Atractosteus; species Atractosteus spatula. The sequence continues at coordinate 47,006,818 of NC_142716.1, read as the reverse complement.
GAGTCTTCGCCTATTTCTGTACATAATGAAAACTGTCAGTTTCAGAAAACATCAGTTCTAATGCTGAGTCAGAGAGAGTCCGTTTTCACAAAGCATTCATAGACAAAACAGAAGAAAAGATAGGTAATATCAGACAAAGATACATGCAGGTGGTGATCAAATGGCAGTCATTTCTCTGTGTTCATTTCAGTCACATTTAAACTAACTAAAAAACTCAAAGCTTGTTAAATATTATTCCAATTTCGATTTCTCAGGGCAAGCCTTCTTTTGAAATCCTAACTCACAAAGAAGCAATCTTTTCACTTATGAAACTACACTTTAATTTTCATGCCAATTATTACAAACAGATTTACAGCTTTAGGCTTTTAAACCATAAACTATGTTCAATTTTCCGAATCTCAGTGGAGGGCAAATCATTTCAATTCATTACAAAACAGTACAGAAAATTGAACTTCATTGAGATGAATTAAAGACGCAGATGAATTGTTCTACTCCAGTTTATGTGCTACATAAACTGGAGTAGAACAATTGGAAAGACTCATTAAGCTGTCGCTATGCTCTTATGCTGATTACTGCATACAAAAGCTGTATGTCATAAGCTTTAAATGTGGAAGAATATATATAACTGAAAAGTAATGGTTTGCATGCTGTACTTAAGGTTTAAATGAATAAAATAATTTGTTTCTTCAGCTGATCAGAGTAATTAACTGTTCAATTCTACTTTAACGTTTTTAAATCTTTCAGTTGCAAGGTATTCTCTGTTTCAACATTTTAATTGCAAAGATCCCCTCCATTTGCCCTGTTTAAGTGAGTGATTCATTCACACCAACTGACCACCAAGCACCTTGACTCCTTTGGAAAACCATGCAAATGAGGTATGAATACTGAAAGAATCAAGTCTTTTTGGGTATGAAATGGGATGGAAAGATTAATTCCAGACACTGTGCTGGACGTCACAGATGAGGCAAAAGATTGTTAATTGATGGATGAGAAGTCCCACCTCCCATCTCTGAGGTGTTGATGATGGGTCACAAATGAATTAAACTAAAACCCTATGTCCACTGATGTTAGCTGTTAAATTTTGGCTCGTGGCTGGATCGTTAGAAAATGCGCACTTTCCAAACAAAGGAAAACGTCTGATCAGTTCTGTGAAACTTTTCTTTTCTGTTGGTGGTCTTCTTGAGAAATCAGCTTTAATCCATTATCTACTTTCAACGTGTACGGCAGTATTTAACATCTATGACTCAGTGCACCCACTCCTCCTGAATTCCCAAAACACAACTCAAAACACCATTGTTGGTAACCTTTCTTTTCTCTGTCAAAACTCTTAAGTTGAAATCAATTCCCTTTTTCACAGTTATAGCTTATATTTCTCAGGATATTAATCTGTGTATTTCAGCGAGAAATATAAATCATAAACCAATGTTTCACTGAGTAATAACCTGGGACTTGGCCTTTATATCCTTTTTTGATATATATATATTTTCTCAGCATTTTAGCAATGTCTAATATTTCTAACTGGGTGGCTGACTTTCTCCATTATTTAAAACACCAGCAGGGGAAATATACTTCGGTGGCCTTTAATCTCGTAGTTGCTCAGAAAATAGAATCGAGCTTTCTCCAAACAAATTGTGCGTCTGCCTTCTTCAGCATAATTCCCCAAAGATCTAGCAGGCTTATGAGTCAGTGATAGACCGGAGAATAAAAGAAAAATCAGACACACATTTCTCGAAGGAGGTGTGTCAGGGTACTTTTCTTCACTTTTTTTCAGGAATCTACAACTTTAATTTTCACAGGCTGAGTAAATATTTTGCTTTCTCGCCCGACCTTCAAAAGAAAGAAACCCAAGAATGTGAGCAGAACAAGGGATGGCTTCAGTACCATCAAGGTGTAGAGCACATATTTGCCCAAAGATTTAGCTTCCCTTATCTACTCCTGAGCTCGGGCGGTTTCAGGGCCCGAACAGAAAAGGATACCTTTTGTTACTGTTTGAGCTAATCCCAGGGTGAATGTGCCCTCCCCGCCTGCCTGGGCGCAGAAACACCTGTGGAGGGGATGCTGTCAAGGGGTTTGATCTTTCCCCCTTTCCATTCAGCGGCCTGACCTGCACGGCAATCAGTTCACACCTCAGCACTGTTTGTTTTGCTTGTCCTGTCAGATCATTCCTGAATCATTCTGTGCTCTGACAAGTCCCATGTGAGTGACACGGGCATGGGAGTGGGGGGTCAGGAATGAGCCCAGGAATAACTTCAGGTTTCACAGGCCGTTTTTTTTTCTTCCTTTCCCCTCATTTTATTTCCCCAACCCTGTGTTAAGTCATCCAGAAAAGGTGTTTGTAAATCATGGGACAGTATTGTCTTTCTATGTGAAGGAATCTCCTCTTGAATTAGCAGTTTGTTCCCAATAAGGAGTTTTACAGTCCCTTCTTTAACTGGACAGCGAGTAGACTTGAGTTGTGTGTAAGTATTGAGATGTTGTGCTTTTAGCGGCAAAGCATGTGTAAAAGAATGTCAAAGAAATAGGACAGTTCTATATTTTTTTGTTTGCGTTTGCTGGCCTTGACCCAAGCTTAATCCACCTCAACATGGGTCAAGGCAAACAAATGCACAGAAAAACTGTACCAGCTTCTTTGACTTTGCCATGGGGACATTGCGAACAATCCCAGTGGTATTTATGAGGATGAAACATCTGCTGCTTACCAGTCTGGAAGAGCAGGGCAGACATACCTTTGCAGGCCTTCCTGTGTGTGATAGGCTTGGACATGTCGCGGTAGTACCCCTCCTTGCAGTAGTGGCAATGCCGCCCAGCAGTGTTGTGGCGGCAGTTCAAGCAGACGCCCCCACTCTTCCGTCCTGACAGCTTGTAGAGCTCCATGTTGAATCGGCACCTTCGTGCGTGGAGGTTACAGTTGCAGGCTGTGTGAAGAGAGAAGGCAAGAGCATTAGGGGGCTGTTAGCTCTTTGTTACCTAGATGTGTCCACAAAACCAATTTGAAACTATATACATGCTGTAAATGAATGCATGCAACTCTTTCACTTGATCGTCTAAAAGCATGATATGCATTTCAAATTTCAGCTTTCCACTCTAAAAAAAAAGCATTGAGCCATAACAGAGCTCGAATTGTACAATGTCAAGGTTCCAAACTGTACATAAAATCTTGGCAGCAAACATTCTCATTGTTCTTTTAATATTTTGTTTTCTTTTATTTTGAGGGCTTTATTAATTGAATAGTGCATCAGACAGGCATAAAATTATCATCATAAGCAAATCCCTCCAGTGTTTATTTGTGGTATTGCTTCTGGTTTCCTAATGAAGAAACCGGTTACCTCCGAGTTCAATCAGCGAGTTATGTTTATGCATGACTCTTTTGTACGGAGACATGCTTGCCTTCATTAAGGCAGTCCAGAACACCAGTCTGTCATATATTTATGCATTATTCACCATTATTTCATTGGATAATTTAAAAAAAAACTGATGCTTAAGGAAGAAGGAAAAATACACTCCTTCCACAGACTTCTGTGGTAGTGGTTCATGTTTTCATCTCTTTCAGACCTATTTACTTGACATCACCTAGGAGGTGCAGAATCACAGAGAAAAATACCTGTGCTCACCTGGGCATGCTCTCTTTTTTTACTACCTTTATGAATCGAATAACATCCAATAGGCATTCACCAAACAGCAGCTACTGGAGGATTAAGCTCTTCTTGTAAGTGTATAAGTGTACCCGTGTGTGGTTCTGTATTTCTCTAAAGCTAAAGCTTGGAACAAAAGCATGGGGAGTGGGTTATTGTTTTGGAGCTTTCACCGTGAGATAGTAATCTCTGCTCCAGAGTTAAAGGTATTGCATTCTTAAATCGCAACACACGTGGGTTACATCACTGGTGTGAGGCAAACGGAAAAAAACAAATATTTTTTCTTGTTTATAAGAATCATAAGGAACGAGGCACAGTTACATCATGACTGCGCATTGGTTCCAAGATTTCATTAAGAAACAAAAGGGTCATAAAGTTGATGCTTTGCTTTGAATTAAGGAATTCTTTGCAGTTTATGTGGAGCTTCAGAACACTAACAAGAGGAAGGCGTTCAGCCCATCCAGCTGATTTAGTTGCTAGTAGCTAATTGATCCAAGAATCTCAAGACCATTTAACAATGTTTTCCCACAATTTGTTTGATTCATTTCAATATATATCATATGATGTGTGGCTTGTCTGCAGATCTTCAAAACCTTGTTTGATTCCATCATCTAATCCTGGCACCAGTCTGAAGTGTCCTTAAAAGGATATTATGAGCAGAAAGTGTATGTTTTCTGTTTATTTGTGTACGCTTTTAAAATTATACACCCCGAACTGTTGAGATTTTGCTTCTAGTCATTTGTTACGTTATTTGGCATATGCACTTCAAATTTTAGCTTTACTCTCTAAAAAAAAGAATTTAGCCGAGCTCAAATCGTACAATGTCACAGTAAAATCGCTTCCTGGGCATGTCCCTAATGTGGTGACATCATTTCCTGGGCCCTAATAAGGTGACATAACATCACTCCCTTGGGTAGCTCAAGATCCAATTTAATTCTGATCTTCACTGCAAGGGGACTTGTCTTGAAGTGTATCATGTCAGTGTTTGATCCTTCTCTGCGCTGTGGGGCTTGTGTGCTTTGAGGTGTGCCCATGACAAAGCTTCAGATGTCTGTTCAAACACACTAGTAAACAGAATGGCAATCAGCATCAGCCTTCCAGTGGTCTCAATACCTTACAGTGTGCTTTGAAATACATGTGGATACCATAATCTAACTAATAATCTAAATAATCTAACTCCTTGTTATCCATAGTTAACAGAGATACCTGAATAGAATACTACTGAGGAAATGAACCATTCTTTTTTTACTTCATGGAAAATCTCCCAATTGACTGGAAGCCAAGAGCTTGTTTTTCTGCGAACTGCCACTCTCAGGCCATTGTGTGTGCTTTGCTGTTTCCGTTTCTGCTGCTCCCCTGATCTTGAAAGTTCTGGCTGCAGATGTATTACATTGTAGCAGTATCCTCTTGCATAGCTCTTCTTCATGAAGTGTGCAAGGATACGCCCTTCTCCCAATGCGTTTCCCTGACAAAAACACGAACGAGACTTATGGGGGCAGTTGTAAGAAGGCCCATATTGTTGCTCAAGCTTTGCCCGGGTGCAAGTTGTGATAAATTGAGATTAAGACTCTACAGATATAAAGTCATTGAGAGAACGAGAGCTACCCCCACACTGGTCCCCATTGGACTTCACACCAAGTGAATAACACTGTGTCTACCTCTTCACACCTGCTGTTTTGGAACAGGACTGTAGGCATGCAGGATTCAGGGTGGCTGCCTTTCAATGAGGGCTCAGACAAAGGCAGAAAGCATTTACTTCATACAGGGCATTTACCCTGCTCATGATGGACAGGGCTGTGAAAGGTTCTTAGATAAAGGAAAGTACCTGCTCTTTGAAGTCTTTTCTTTTGCACTTTTATCTGTTTTTTGTCTTTGAAAGTGAGCACACAATTATCTGAAAGTTGGATAATGTAGTTTTTATACATGGGGGAGATAAAATATTTAAAAATCAACAACAACACTGAGATATGTAAGGCATTTGATTTGCTCCATTTGTCTAAAGATTACCTTTATGTTTTATTATTTTATTTTAGAGACATCCGTTTTGATGAAATGAAACAATAATAAGCAAACTTTTTTTAACCCTACAAATCATTGAGGAAAAAGCAAAAGTACGGAAGTAAAAATCATTCACATGACAATCACAAATCCTACTCCACTGGGCCCCTGAGCAAGGCCCTTAACCCCAGCTGCTCCAGGGGTGCCATATAAATGGCTGACCCTGCGCTCTGACCCCCAGCTTCTCTCTCCTGTCTGTGTGTCTCATGGAGAGCAAGCTGGGGTATGCAAAAAGACAAATTCCTAATACAAGAAATTGTATGGCCAATAAAGTGATCTTATAAAATGAAGTTCACTACATCTAAACTAAAAGATGAAGAAAAATAGAACATAAATGTCCCATTCTAAACATGTAATTGGTGTGAATGTGTGAGAATGTCTGTGTGTGGGCCTGTGAGTTTGCATTAATAATGAGATGAAACCTCTCATGAATAAATATTGTCATCAAAGCTGTTCCCAGCCTTTGTGAATGACCTCGTCTTATCTTCAGCACACAGTAACTTTCCTAATTAATGAGCAAACTGTCCCAGAGAGGAGATGGCTCATGTGCTGATAAGCTCAACTGGAACTTCTCAGCTCAAGAGTCTTTCTCAGTCTCCAGGACTTCCAAACCTTTAAAGTGCTGCCATACAGCAGCAGCTGTGCTGCATTCAAACTCTGGGCTCCCACTCTGCCTTTTGTGGTCATTCAGTGTGAACTGACCCAGGTAAATTTGGTGTTCCTCTTTTCCAAGCCCACTGAAAGGATCCGTGCTGTCAGGCAGACAGTGCTTCGCTAGCCCCAGACGAATGTTCTGTCGGGTTTTGTTTCTTATCTGCAGTATTATTTATAGCAGGGCCCTGTGTAAACACTTTTAACATGCAGGGGGTTGCTTCACTGACCTCTGCAAAATTTATAACATTTTCAATTGAAGCCCATTAAACATCCGATTTTTCCTTTACATTTTTCATCCCCCTCATGGGGGCTTGCTCAGGGAATGGGGCATTGGAACTGTGTGTACCTTCATGACGTTACTGAAGAATCCTGGGTGTATGCAGCGAATGCAAAATTAAAAACAAGCCCGAGTGTAGGAGAAGAAGGGGTTCTTAAAGAATGTGCGGCAATATTTCACACTGATGGCAATAAAAGAGAGGATACTAAATCAACAGAAATGAAGGATTGGAAGCCGAGGTTAAACTCTGTAGCTATTTGGTAGCACTAGATAAACACATCATAAAGGCTTGGCCACACACACTGACAGTGCCCTTTTTATTACACACAAAAAAATAATAAAACGATTTTAAGAATACACCGGAGGAATACACCCTTACACCCGAAGAAGACTCCACAGCTGAAACTTTATGTTTTCTTTCTTCTCTTTTCAGCAGGGAATAAACCTATGACTCCTTTGTAGCCTATGCATGCTGAAGCAGCTGCCCACCTGAACTATTTTAACAATATACATGCACGCTGCTGCAAACTTACATTTTACAGTGACTTTTTCATCATGTAAACCAATATATTAGGAGTTCCTGAGTAGAACCAATGCTGTCTTCTCTCAAAACTGAGGAAATGGTAGTTTTGATAAATGTCAAACATTTTTGCTGAAATGTCAGTTGTGCTGAAAACACTAAACGAGTTTGTACTCCCTCCCACCCCCCCACTGCCCCTCACAACTCCCCCCCCATTCAGAGCTGTCATAATATTCTACCAAGACTTTAAACAAACACAAAACATACCGAAATGTGACAAGATGACTTTTAATCCTGAAGGCGCCCCTGCAAGTAATGAGATTACTCCAAATCCCCTAAAGACAGTAAAGCAGAATATTGAGTGTCCCTGCCTCTGTGCTGTTTTGGTGTTGTGAATTGCAGCTCAGTGAAAAGAAGAGCTAAGTATCAGGTTAGGCCTCACTCTCACAACAGAGCCTGGAATCAGACAGCTAAGACAGCCCCCAGGTAACCTTTTCATCAGCTTTGTGTTGTAAATCGATGTAACACCTTTAGGCATCTGAGACCTGCGGTCCTGACAGACTGAGCAATCATGCCAGGTATGCAGCTTGTAGTAGAAAAGAAAACCTCAGGGCTTCCTCAAGCCCTCAGAGGACTAAAGTCTACATGCTGCATCTGCACCGCCATGTGGGGGTCTGTTGTCTCCCCTGGTACCTGTAGAAATCCCAGGAATTGTAGGGGAGCTTGTGTTTGTCGGGAGACAGGATAGCCAAGTTCAATACTGCAGTCAAAGAGCTACACTGAACCAGGCAGGGAAAATGCTCTTTTCCTCTGAGCTGTTGGACATACTGTATATAGCACTGTGTTGGTCACTGCTCTTCATCTAAAGCAAAAAAGCATCTATTGTCAAAAAATGTTACTTATTGCTCTTCTTTTTACTTGATTTCTAGTGGTCATAAACTAGGCACTGCCCTTCCAATTTTCCAAAACAAATACTCCTGGTTGATACATCTGACTATCTTATCTTTTTTTGAAACAACTGGAAAAATATGCTCTTAATAGATAATTCATCTTTTTTTTATAGATTTCTTTGGTGAAGAAGAAAACATCCAAATATTTCATGTATTCAATGAATACAGGTTTGAAGAAATGACATTTTCAGCAATCCAGTATTTTGCATTAGCAGCACACGTCAATCAAAGAATCATAGCCAAGTGTATAGTTCATCAAAAACCCTTCTAAACCTGAAGACATTTCACTTTCTGAAGCTGCCCATTCATGATATATTAATAATTCTCACATTTATATCAAAGTATAATACATACATACATATAAATATAAGGTGATGAGTTTATGGAAATAAATGTTTGGATCCAAAGTCTGGATTGGGATCTCCATGTTTAGGTAAAGGAATTCAGTTTGTTTCTAAGTTTATCTTGGCTGTGATCAAATTTTCAATATTAACTAACTTCACTAATAGACTTACAGTATGTGAGCCTGTTTATCTCTCCAGACAACCCCATTGTGATCTATATGATTGTCACTCTAGACCATTCCAGTGTACACTGTGTGAGTAAATGTAAGAAGAATGTCTCTCTGATACAAAATACAAAAATCCCTGGAACACTCAAAAAAAGTTAGATTCTTATGCTCAGCAAGGTGACTGTTTTTCCTAGATCAGTTAATGTTTCTTGTCTCGTAACCGTTCAAGCTCTTTGTGAGCCCTTGCGATAGGCCAAAGCAAATATTATCATCTCATCTTCTACGAGCCACAGATCTAAGAAAAGGGATATATTTAAAGAATATTGGCCAACAAATTTGCTAATATATTTTAATGACAACATCCAGTTTAATTGCAAGGTTTTCTTAAACAATTCATTTTTGAACATCATAATTGCACCATTTTGCTTACTGTAAACGGATTCATGGTACAATTTCTCCATTGTGTTCATTCTGCTCCAGGATGCTGGGAGTCAGTCACATGTAAAATCTTGTTGGCTGTGCCTGGCAATCAGGGAATTCCCTTTTCAAATGAGAAGACATATCTTTGCATCCGTACATTACGCATTTAACACCCTAACTCTCAAAAGGTTATGTTTTTGTAATACATTTTTCATGCATGGTTTGAATGAATTCTCAATTTTTGTCCTGAGCCATCATGCAATTTTAATTAAAAAAACTCTTCCCAAGGCTGAAATTCTATTTTTAATGTTCTGCTAAAAAATATATATTCTCCCATTTTGATTAAAATCGCAACAAGTGCGACATGACAAAAAGCATTAAACTGACACTGCAGTCAGCAAATGCTCCAAAACGAGAAAGGTTACAATATAGGGGACATCTGACTCATTGAAACTCACCCCTTATGAACTTATATACTCGGATGAATGTATTCTATTTTTATTTTTGTTTCCAAGAAATAAATATTATATACACCACCAATACACAAAAGGACAGTGAAACCATGGTAAAACCATAGCCCAAGATGATGCGCTAGCCCATTTACAGCAGCGTTGACTGGAGCAAACTGCAGTTAAGTAATGTACTCAAGCGTACAACAGTAGGACCAACAGCGAGGACTCCAACCCGCAACCCTTCAACTGAGAGAAGGGAGTCTAACCTTAGTAAACAGTAAAAATATGCAGGTATGATACTTCAGCGTGCTCAGTGTTCTCAAAGACTGCTATATTTCAGATACCTTAACCAAATCCAGCACTGTATTAAGAGTATGGTTCTGGATTTGGACATTAGGAGTAACGTTGAGTTGTTTGCTCAATCATTCGCATGCCTCCCTGTCAAGGTGCTTCTTGTGTCTTATGGGAAGCAGTGTTCAGGGTTCTGGACTTAGAACTGGAAGTTTGTGGGTTTAATTTTCTGATTTGACACTGCTGATGTATCCTTGAGCAAAGTACCAGAGCTGAAGGGCTGCAGTAAAACACCCAGCTGCATGAATGAGTGCAAATGGGTCCGAGCTCCAGAACATCAGTGCTAACTTTAAACCGAGCAGGAAGTTTACACTGCCTCAGAGGGAGAAGCACATCTTCATTCACAGGTCTTTAATGCTAAAGACCCCAAAACAACACACATTTATGGTAATAATAAATCCAAAGAGACAAAAACTAATAAAATGTCAGAGCTACGGTCACTTAAATTAAGCAGTTCTGCCTTTACCACCAAATTTAAACTATAATCCAGCTTTTCGGTATTCTGGAGGAAAAAAACAGTTGCTCATTTAACAGATCTTGTGATTTCTCGATTCTTCTCATTTGTTTTACTTCCTATGTTTCTGACCCTCTAGGTCAGGCTCACACCTGGAGGTGTCCCATTAAGTGCTGATTATTATATCCAGCAGGTCATCAAAACCCACCTGCTTTCTTCCCCACATCAGAAGTTTTGATTTTCTCTGTTTTTATTACATTAAATGTTTCCGTCCTGCACACGCACAACAGCTGTTATTGAGAGGGAAGAAAAGGCAGATTTGGGAAAAGGACATTCAAATGAGTCATTTGCGAGTTTCTGGCGTGTTTTTGATTAAATTGGGATATGAAGATCCTTTTCCCATTGGAAGGGAATGATTGTGAACTGTCACTTCGGCATGAAGTATAAGATGAGAGTGTCCAGTGACCAGGAAGAGTCATGACAGCAATTACAGCCTTTAATCACAGAAACCCACATGGGTGGGAAGCAGAAAAGCAATGCCCTCCAAAAAATACAGTTTTAATTGTGAAAGGTTTTTAAATGATCTTAAAATAAGACATATCGGAAGCTACAGCTTTCTGCACTGATTTCCGAGACAGTAAACCACTGATATGATTTTGAGACAAACATGTAGATCTGGATTGATTCATGCCTGAAACTTGAAGTCTCAGTTAAAAGAAGACAAATATCCTCTTTGCTACACTGACATATGGCAAAAAGATTTCATTTTCTTCCTCCAAGACCTTGGATTAAAATTGCTCCATTGCTTAACATCAGTTTTGAAATGTTCATGCAGGGATCTTACCAGCAAAAGTCCACCGTGGGACACTCGTTTAAAACAGTTTTAGAATTTCATAACGAAAGCCAGGACTGATTTAATATCAGTAATAACCAATTGCGTTTATATAGCCCATTAATCCCTGAAGTGCTTTGCATACAGAAGGCGACCAACGTTGCTGGTGCACAGCTGAGCTGTCCCACTGCACTCAGGTCAGGTGAAGCAGTTTCTCTCTTCTCCAGCAGCTGAATTAAGACAGAACTTTAGGCAGGCAGCTGCAGTACTAAAGGATTTAGGAGGAGGGGAATAAAACCAAAAAAAAAAAACAGACTGAGTTCTCAACACCAGCTCAATCTGGGAGATCTGAGAGATTGCATCAGGCTAATTTAATTATTTTATCATGGCCAATTAGTTGGGCCACTTATACTCCCTCAAGGCTCTCCCACTACAGCACCAAATACCCACCAAGCCCATTCTGTTTGGCTGTTGCTCCAGAAATGCTATCAATCACAAGGCAGACCTCTGCTTAACTCTTACAGTCCTGTCGAGCGTCAAGGGCAAAATTTAGTTTAGATTGTTAGAGATGTAATATCTGTAAATATAACTGGGTGAACAAATCCTTGACATTTTTCTTCATAATAGGACAATTTATTCTTGTCGCATTTGTCTTTGTTCTCCGCAGTCTGAATAAAATATCGCTTCTCTTGGAATTATATCTCTTATTAATGTGATTTTAAAAAACACGAGGAAAAAAAATATATCCAAACAAAGATGGAAAAAGCATTAATGGGCCAGTTTTCAAAGCAGTATGCCCTGGTGCACAAGTAGCAAACGTGATTATTTCTCTATGAATAAAGTTCATTTTAAATCACAAAGAATTACTTATTTTCAAGTAAGACATTTTCCTCCTTGTTTTGCTTATTCTTACTTTTGTATTTATGCTACATTCTGTGCAGGAAAAAAAAAAAACGTTTTTAAACGTACCCATGAAAATATTTTCTAAATGAAAGGAGTGCTTTACAATAAATTAATTGAAAATGGAGCCCTGCTCATTTTGTCTTCGTAAGTAGTACTTATTCTTACCTCATTCTCTCTCCTTTTTTTAAAATAATGCAATAGCCCATGCCATAATACTCTCTTATTTCAAAGGCAAATCAGTGGATCAATGCAAAAAACACACAGAGTTTCTTTTGGTCAAAGCATTAGTGGATAAATATTGATTTTATAAGGCTACTGCATTGCACAGTCAAAGATTATAACCCAAGTCAGGTGAAAAGGTTCTGGGAAATGTCTTCTGTTCAATTGCTTTGCAATGTTCTAAAGTTTTCCTTAATTGAGTTTAGTTTAACATTAGCAGAGTGACATATGTAGTTGAGATACGAAAAATGCATGAATTTGCATTACAAAATTATTGCATAAATGTTTTGAACAAAATGCAGTTGGTGAGTACTGCTATAATACAGAGGTAAATTAAGGACTTCTCTGAAATATCAATTCCTGCTTTGAACATTGTATTTCAAGATTAGTTATTCGAATTGTGATGCTTTTGCAAAAGTTTTCTTTCTTCCTTTAATTTGCATTCTCATTTGCTTCTTTTGAATTTATACTATTACCCTAGTGGTTAAATGCAAATACCCAAAGTCCCCTGTTACGTGGACTACAAATAAAACATATATTCAAGCTGACTCCTAAGCAATTAGAGCTGCAGGATTTGGGATGTTATGCAGCACGAATCTTAATGATACCATACATCTGCAAAGTTAGCATTTGTTATGCAAAAATAAAAATCATTGTTTAAAAATGAATTACATTATGTATCAGGTGGCACAGTTTTCAGGATTTTTTCTCTTAAGAGCTCACAATCACAGGAAACATCAGTTTTTATTTTTCTCTTTCAGAATGCATTAAGAAAAATGAAGGTGATTATGAATTTTTTCCCAAATGGAGAAGCTTAAGCACTATGAATTGATGACTGTAAGGCCAAGCTCCAACATTTTCCTTATGAGTCTGGAATTGAAAACATTCTGGACTTGAGGGCCTGAGGAGTATCGATAAGCAGCATGTACAGAATTATTAGCTTGTCTGTTCATGCCTTCTTTAATTTCTGCACATTATCACTTCAGCAGATCTTGGATCAGAAAAAACGTTAGCTCTCCACTTAAACTCCTCTGTTCCTCTGTAACAGTCCACTGTGTTAAGTGGCATTGATAAGGAAGCCCCTGCTGTTTTAGTACTAATCTGCTCTTTCCTTTGTTAACAGCTCAGCTGTCCTACTAAGCAAGTACAAAGGACTCTTAACAGCTTCCCATTTCCCTCACTAATACAGGTCTAATGGCTGTACTGCCCAGTGATTACTATCCTCTGCGAGTCAGCACGACTGCTGTGCCTGCTTTCCCACAGTAAGGCTGAAAGCTGTGTGAAAGGGATATGTTGCTGGGCCATGGCAGCAAAAGAAAATGTGCATTCCTCACACTTACCTGTCCACCTTTTAAATTCACCAATCAGTCAGCTGACTAATCAGCAACATCTGCTGTTAAATATTGATCATGTTTACTATATTTTTGGAATGAAAAGAGAACTACCTGGTCCAAACAAAATGAATGTCAACTTGTTCATTTATGATTGGTTTAACCATTCCAAAAGTGTAGACTTAGAGGAAGGAATCTGTGTCATATCTCTTGCTCGAGACTGAATGCATTTTGGATGAATACATGCTGTCTGCTGGCAGTTGTTAGTGGTGGTACTGAAATACAAAAGCAGCAAGACTTTATTGCTTATTGCTGTGAAGGTGTGCCAGCATGCAAGACATTCTCAGCTATTGGCAGGCCTGTTTGAAACATGCTTTTTTTGAACTTGTGTTTTTTGGTACCGGCAAGTACAACAATTCCATTCTTGTTGAGTCTGTCTAAGTCATGGGCGTTTCAGGGTAGTCTGGTTCCCAGACCTGTTTTTCCAGACAGAAACTAAACCTCATGGTGCGTAGATCTGCTTCATCTTTGACCTCCGTTGTACAGATGCGCAAATGGCTCGGCGACACAGAACTTTCTTTTTTTCTTTTTGGTTTGCCTTTTGGTTACCGTGAGGTATGGTCATGTAATAGCCTGCATTTAAATCAACTCAAGCTGTGTGATAAAATTCTACCCAGGCTCACCCTTTCAAGGTGTTGCTCATATTGCAGCCTAAATGCAGACCCTTAACCGCGTGAGACAGACTGCACTCACACCGGCTTTTGACAAAAACAGGCTGAAAGAGCTGCAGCACCCAGGGACAACACAAACTGAAATATTGTGCAATACATAATTGCTATAGCTAGAATCCCTTGAATGTTCACTGGAAAGCCAACAATAATATTTGCAAATATCAACCACTGTATTTTTTTTACCACACTGTCTGTCCTGTTTTGTGCATGCTTCTGTGATTATTTAAGGTCTCTGTGAGCTAAGCAAAAAGGCACTAAGGAGGGTGGCCAGCAGTGCAGAGAGAAATCAGAGTCCACTTCAATGTCTTCATTCCCATCAGCTGTCTTCCCTGTTCCTCTAACATCGCCGCTTAATTCCTGGAAACAAATTCCCTTGGTCCTGTCACCGGGTCCATACAATACAGATCCCTGGCAGCCTTTTCACCAGAGGGGAGAACCAGCAGACAAAATATGCACTCTCCAAATTGCAGAGTCTACGTTAACACTTGGCATAATTGTAATTTACGCTAATTCAGCTGGCAAGACAAAATTAAGGCCGGAAAAACATTGCCCAATAAAATTTCTAATTAAGATATTATCCTGTCATATTAGTCACAAGGCAGGCTGTAATATTGCCAAGCTGCCTGGCAGTTTCAGAAAATAAACAGTGTTTGAAGATTAAAGTGTTAGCTTAACCCTTCAGGCAGGGAATGTTTCCTGCCTTGTCCTTGTTTTTTTCGAGCGAGAGAAGCATGTCAATGTGCTGTCAAAGTCAGCTTTCTGAAAGAACTGGTGTTGCATAATCCTCCCAAGATTGATACAGAATTTCTGGCTTATCCAATTTGTTTGTTCTTGTGTCGGCGAAAGGTGCAGAGATCTGCAGCTGCTGGGTAAGTTCATTCTCTGCGAAAACACTGACACGTTGCGGCACTGGGAACAATCCCTCTGCTTTTGAATCGCCCTTTATTCTGGACAGAAAAGCTACAAATATACCATAGTTAAATTCCTATATGAATGGAGCAGAGGATTATTTTGTCGACACAGACTCAGAAGAAGCCTATGCTTGTCAATTCAAGATGTTTTGTATACTCTTGGGTAATGTCTATGCGGCTCTGGCAATTTGAAGCTCATTTTTATATATTTATTATATATTTATATATATACTATATATTTGCCCCATGTAGGCTGTTAGTTACATCGTTTAACTTATGAATGGTATGAAATTATAATCAGTATGAATAATGATTTCATGCATGTGCCTAGTTCTTTTCATTACAAAGGATCCCAAAGTGTTTTACACACAAGAGAGGACCTCTGGTAAGAATGCAGTCAGTATCCTAGTCCTATGAACAGGGCCATTGGGGATTGTGTAGTCAGGACGGCACCATGTCCCAGGTACCCATACTGAGAACATTACTGATCTTTCGGTTTGGTGCAGAAGGAAGAGCACCACCTATTGGTTTACCAAACTCACTTACAGCACCTGCCTGGTTTTCCTCAGGGGCTCTCCCATCACAGTACTAGCCTGGCCCAATGCTCCCTAGCTTCTGAGATATGAGTTCCAGGACTGAGGTCCATGATTTCAACAGTCAATTGTTCCTTTAAAATAACATTTAACGGATTGTGGTTTGAGGCCCGAGTGTTGTGTCAGGATCGCAGATTCTGTAGGCAGGAGGCTCTTCCCTGCCACGTCAGCTTCTTGGTACACTTCTGAGAATCTTGTTTCTGCTTAATTAGTCTCATAGTCAGACATTACAATTCTTCTGTCTGTCATTGCATTGTGGCGTTGAGCTGCTGAATAATTGAAAAGGTGTCACACTGAATAGGGGAGTATTGGATAGAATGGAAGTGGAATATATCTGTGCAGGAAAAAAAAGAATTGGGGAAGAAGAGATGAGATGAGTTTTCCCTCACTACAAAAGTGCCGCACTATTTCAATTTTTTTCTGATAGATCTTTTTGGGTCTTTTAGTGAAAAAAGGAGCAGTGGCTCTGGATCTGCGCCTGTGGCTGGAAGGTTGCCGGTTCAAATCCCGTGGCCGGCAGAGGAATCCTACTCTGTTGGGCCCCTGAGCAAGGCCCTTCACTCCAGCTGCTCCAGGGGTGGCTTATAAATCAGACCCTGCGCTCTGACCCCCAGCTTCTCTCCCTGTCTGTGTGTCTCATGGAGAGCAAGCTGGGGTCTGCGAAAGGACAAGTTCCTAATGCAAGAGATTGAATATGGCCAATAAAGTGATCTTAAAAAAAGGAGAGAGGCTTCGATCCACAGGCCCCGCTCTCCCTTGACTCTGGCTGGTGGCTCCGCTTTGCTAACGCAGCATCGTGCAATCACACACGGGAGCTTCTTCACCAGGCCCGCAGCCTCCACGCTCTTTCTTCTGGTATCTTTTATTCGCAGAATTAGATGCTTCAGAAAGGTCCTCTCCTTTAAAACTTCAAGTGGGAGACAGTAGCCACTCAAATCACGTGGAGTTGTCCATTTCACTGGCCGTGCCGCTTAGCAGCTGTAACAGTCGATCCAATCCCGTCGTGTCCCCCTCCTCAAGGCGGTGTTATGATTTAAAAGGCATTTCACTTTTTTTTCCGTTAAAACAACTTGACTTGAATAGAACCGCCCCCTGCTTTTCGGGTTCTCGAGTTTTGGACAACTTCAGATTAACTGAAAAAAACAAACTGACATGCAGAGGCTCACCTGGCTCACGGAATCTCCAGGCCGTTTACAGTGAAACCCTGCAGTACGTCTTGTCAAAGAAGACACAGGCAGACTCACCAGCACAGCATCTGAGTTTTCATCTCTGCTAGCTCTGTGATTCTTATTTTGCTTTTGAAAGACAGATTTACAACGCATGGCATGTTGGGGCATCCGCTAACACTACAGTAAAGGAAACACCACCCTCAGAAGTGCCTGGTTTATGTAAAAGTTCTTTATATCATGGCTTATTTAAAGCAAAAGCATGTCACTCCATTATCATACCTGGTTTAAGATTATTTTGTTAGTGCAAATTATTTCACAAGATTTGTGGTTCAGATTTGTACTCATGAATACATTAATTTTTGTGAATATGGAAAGCCTAAGGTGTGGCAGGTGACTTTAGGTACACAAAAGATTAAGTGAGATGGTTATATTTCCTAATCGTTGTAGTACAGCAAAAGCTAAATTATATTCATAATTCATAACTATTATCTATATACGGTATGCAATTATATCTATTACAATCTATTACAACACTGTCAGGGATATGGTAGTCACTGTGAATGTGAATATTAAATGGCTCTAGCCATTTCATAACACTAGAGAGAGGGATCTTCTAAATATGTACGAAAATATATATATGTTTATCAGCAGTCTCAAAACCAGCAAGTGTGTTGTTTTATATATTTTGGTGCTGTTATTGGAGCATTAAAAACACAGTGTGAACAAAATGTAGATAAAAATTTTGTCCACTGGGTTGTCAGAATCTGTGGTTAAGGAAGCATGTACTCGGTTACTGGGCTTTTTAAAGATAAAACAAAATGTACCCCAAGCTTCTCACGTTTTCAGTGCTATTGGGATCCTATAGGCTTCTTTCCAAATGTCTGTAAAAGTTTTTTGACTTTCTGCCACACATCGAACACTGTCTTTCCCATTGAGAGCAGGGAATGAGCAGGAAGTGGATAAACTGTAAATTGAAAGCCCCTGGTGCAGATCCATCGTCTTTAGACATGTTTATTATAATTCTGTTCTCCATTTGGCCATTTATAACTAACTGCACATTCTCCAGGATCTCTACGCAACGTTAAAATGTCGTTTTTTTTCCCTCGGGCGTAGGGATCAAAGCCGCTAGGACAGACTCTTACTAAGGCAAATGGTGTGTAAAACCTGGGTTTCTGTCGTTTTTCTTGGATGGTCATACGGTTACATGCTAAAATACTTCAGCTTGTATTTTGTCTGTCAGATCCCTTTCCAATATGGATAAATGAAAACCTCCCCAAATAGGACCCGTATTTCATCCCAAATCTAATTTAAGACGGATTTACTATCACCTGAGCTTCATTCAACGCCATTATGTTGCCATGAGTCTGAAGTGTTCAGTATATTAAAGTTGTTATTTATGTGTTCACTCAACTATGATCACCTACTCATAATGAACATGTTATGTGGTGTTGTACTTTGTTCAAATGTACTGCCACTGGCAATTTGCATTTGATCTGTGGCGTCTCCAGGACAGAGAAATACCTGTGGTTAGGAGCATTTTAGCTGCTGTTCCTATCAGTTACTCCTGCCTATGGAAAGGGGCTTCTATTGGTGTATATGATCTGATACAGCATTTACTATAATGCAGGATGTCAAATTTTGTTTCTCAGTTTTGGGACAAAAGTTAATGGAGCCATGGGCTCCGTTTAAGACTTTGGAAATAGTTTTCTGTAATTTTCACAATCATATAGTCAATCTTGAAGCATTGTTTCAAATCCCAGTAACGTGTTTTGACACATCAGAGTTTTTTTTTAAAAAGAGGTAAAGGAATTCAAAATCTTGTTGCAATTAACTCGTCATCATCAGAAACCAATTAGTGAAGCCTGACTGGGATATTTCTGGAAGCAGTTGACATTTGCTGAAAATATGGACTAAAAATGTGTAAGGAATAATAAAACAGGTTACGAATGTAAAGTGTTGCTGGTGATTTAGTGTTGTCATTAAATAATAATTATGGCTTTCTAAGGTTAAAGAGACTGGCCATGATGAAATTTCTTGGAATTGTAAGTGTCCTTGAATGAAGGGATGAACCATCTCACTGAAATACAGGGGAAAAACAACAGATAACTGCAGGCAGAGAAGAAGGCACCTCTTCTTTTTTTCACAAGAAAAGGTTTGATTTATTTTTAAATCCCTTTGTGGAAGGAGGAAAAATGTTTTCCATTTTTTTTTTGCAATTGTTACTACTGCATACATAGCTCAGCAAGATGACTTGATTACTTGGGTGTTTTTTAGCATGTTTGCCCTACAGAGCATTTAATGTTGTGATCAGGAACTGGGTGGCTAAAATGAAGTTAAAATGTGACTCTGTGTGCCCCCAAAAGAAAAGAGCAGGATTCTTCCTGCAAGATTTGAAAAACGAGTGGTACTGTACGTTGGACTCAGGAAACCGACTAACTTAATGACTTCCCGCACAAGATAGCAAGCACACTGTTTTAACCTGCTCTTTCTAGAGCCTTCATCTCATCTTGTGATCACAGTGGTTTTTACCATCTACAATATACAGTATTCGTTTTTGGCATTTGTTCAGTGCTCTTGTGTTTTTTTGTCTTAAAAGTGTTTAAAGATTTCTGTCTTATTTCTCCTAAATTACAAAATGTAATGTATAATGTAAAAGTAAAATTAGACTCACAAACACAAAATAATCACCTTTCTTTATTTTAACGTTACTTATTTTCACAGATTAACACAAATGTTTTTTTTTATTTCATTTTCTTCTTAAACTTGTGCTTAATATCAGCATATTCCATAAGGAACACATTTGTTCCAGCAAGCCATGGTTAAATCTCTATGAATGTAGTTCTAATAAGATTGTTTACTGTCCAAAAATAGCTAGAAAGTTTAATTTCTGTTCATGTTTAATTAAGATTTTCTTGTGGCACCACTAATAGTGAAAACATCACAAACATTTGTCTGACTGCTGTCTCTCCTTTCTGTTAAAATTTAACAAGCTTCTGTTAAAAAACGTTTAAGACATTTCTAAAACACCATATATAGTATAAAATTAGCTTTCTTTAATATTATAACTGATTTTTTTATTTCTAGACCAAAAATGATGCTAAAAGTCAACAGGAACACAAGGTTAAAGAGAGTAAAAAAGCTAAAAACGATTTACAACTTAGCAGACTCAATACAAGAATAATCTGTATTAAAAATCTGTATAACAGTTTATTTTTTAAAAAAGGATTTAGTGCCAGTGTTTAAAACAGAATAATTCTCTTTCCAAAGCCCATAGCTGGTAAACATGTGACAAGATGGAATAAATCACGTTTTTAAAACCCTCAAAAGGAGAGACGAAACCTGCCAAGAAATACACTTTGCACCTGTAAAAAATGTATTTCTATATTAAATATCTATAATCTGCTAGTTCTATAGAATCAAAATCAAATGATGCATAAAACACTGCTGCCGTTTTCAGATTTGTATTTATTGAATGAATCAAAAACTCATTAAAAACAGCCATTAACAAAACTTTAATTCAGTTTATTTCCATATTTAAACAACTAAAAAAATAATAGTACTATTTAAGAGCCATCTGTGGTATTAATACTACCTGGGCCAATGAATGTCAATCTTGGATCTTTTTCCGGTTTTCTGAGCTTACAAAGTAAACGGTGATTTTTGTGGGTATTGATAGAAAATAATTTATTTTTTTTTAAAGAAAGGAAATCTTTTAAATATATATATAATAAAAACTACTATCAGTTTGTACTACACAGCAACAAATATATTTACCAAGCCTTTGCAAAGCTCCACTTATGTTTTTATCATATAATTCATTTTTTTTTGTTTTCTTACTGTATGTGACTGTTTTGGTCACACAGCCATTTCACTTTTTCCGTCTGTCTGTACATCCTATCCCAGATGAGAAGTCCCCTTCTCATGGAAACAAGATAAGGTACAGTATCTCCCTTCAGCTATCCTGTGGAAACTCTCTTTGGTATCAGAACTAACAGATAACCCAGCAGAAAGAAAAGACTTCGGTTTCTCAGGGCTGTGAAAGGGTCAGTCTGCAAATTTCAGCTACTTCAGGCTCAAATCTGTGAAGCCGAGGCAAATTCCAACATCCACAGTGTGAATTGTAATGCAGAATGAAAGGAAACACAACTAGCAAGGCAAGAGGTACAGCCTGTAACTCCTGGCACTGCTCAGGAATTTCCCAGAAGGGTTGGACATGGCTGGCTCCCTCAATAGGTGAGGGTGAGGAGCTCAGCACCACAGCTCCTTGCCTTTCATTTCCTTCTGCCTTTGATTGGAAATGTTATTGATCGTTTTGGCTTTGCTTTCATCTCGTGCTTTTCCCCTCCCTCAGAGTCCCTGGAGGAGGCAGGGAGGATAAATGCGAAAGTGTTTGGAGCAGCACAAGCCTGGAAGATTTATGAAGCCCAAAGCCACATAGGGGAGATTCCTCCAACTGGACATCGTAATATTTAGAGCTCAGCTGGGAAAGAACAGTTTCATCCCCTTTCTTTTCATTTTCTTTGTTTTTTTGCACCTAATCCAGTGTGTGGGTTATCCTACAGATTCTGAGTTAGTCACAGGAGAAAGGGACAGTGTGACCAAGGAATTCTCAGAAAGCCCCACTCTTTCCTCTCTCTCCCCTCTTGCACATAAAAACCTGACAGGTGACAGAACTAATGGAAAGGATTCAACAGCTTCACGGGGTTTGACTTGATCTATACTTGGAACGACTGACCACCCCCAGGCAATTTTCTTGAGAAGTTTCTGACATGTCTGCGTTTATCTGGTCCATAGCAAAGCGCCGCCCATGTTTTGTTTACTGTAAATTGGAACAGACCTTAAGCCAAGGTCCTGTCGACGCTACCATGAAAATCAAAATCATATAATAGCAACAACAATCATAAAAACAATTCCTGTCAAACGTTCACCAGACTCTCACGGTCGCACACCCAAATGAGCACCACTGCTATTGAGAAGTTGTCAAAAACCACCAGCCCCACCCAACACTCCAGACCCCCACCTACTCCAAAACAAGTCCACTCATCGATTTGGGGCTGACCTTTGCTGTGGATTAATTTTCTTTCCTGTCTTATGCATGCTCCAGAAGAACTCATTCTCTTTTTATTTACTTGACAACGTGTTATTGTTTTGTCTCTTCGGGTTTGCCCGGAGCTCAGACCACATCACAGGAGGAATGTTTGGCAAGCCCCAGCCAAGAGGTCTCATACCCTGTGCCCACAGAGCAGAGGGGAAAGTGTGTGCCAGCCACATTCAGGCTGGCACTGTCCGGGCTTCACTGTGCTCCATATTTGCACAATCCACTCACAACTCACAAGACAAGACATAAGTGTGTGTTTTTCAAGGGGAAGGTTAACCGCATCTGCAAATTTCATACAGCCACCGGTCATGAGTAAATCAGTTTGCCCTCACCCTTGCTGCAGGAGGACTCAATGCCACAAGCATGGCTGCCACCTGGGAAGCAGTCAAAGGCAGAAAGACACACGTGTTCTCTGTGTCTCGAAAAAGCTTGATACAAATGATGTCGCTGCAAGATTGTGACGCCTTGCTTTTAACGATACAGGCAATAATGTACATTCTCATTCATGTGCTCTCTGCTCTCTTCCACACACACAAGGAAGAGGTGCCAAACTAGGAAGTAAGCTAATTGTAGTTCAGGTGGGTAGCTGCGTCAGCATGCGTAGGCTGCAAAGGAACAAGTAACAGGTTTATTCCCTGCTGAAAAGAGAAGAAAGAAAACACAACGTTTCGGCTGTGGCGAAGAGGAAAGCTCCACAGCCGAAACGTTGTGTTTTCTTTCTTCTCTTTTCAGCAGGGAATAAACCTGTTACTTGTTCCAGTAAGCTATTGTTATGCCAGACAGAACTCTGTGTAGCGGGGCCACAGACACCTTGAGTACCTTAAGACAAGGCAGTTCCCCTGCTCTGCTGTGCTTGCTGCTGGTTCATCTCCATCCAGTATTTGTTTTGGCTTCATATCCAAGACAGCACTTGCACACCTCACAGTAAGCACACAGGCGCACTGAGGTCCGCACATGCATCGTCTGCGTCCTTTTCATCTGATGCCAAAAGAATCGCTTTGGATGAAACGGTGATACAGTATCTTTTTTGTTCTGTTTACTACTCCAGTTATGACCTCTGTTAATGACCCAATGACATTTTAACGAGCTAGAAAATTCAAGCCTGCTGTATGTGGTAATGAATCAAAAACACCAAACGGTTGCTTGCTCCCTGGGAATAGACCTACACTTGAAGCATCCCCTTCATCACACCAATTCCATGTCACATAAAAATGCTTTATTTAAGAATTGTGGGTTTTGGGAAGCTGGGATAAGGAAAACATTTTTATACAGATTCTCAGCATATTGCCTATTTGAGGTCTGTAAATTAGAAAAGGTTGAGAGATGTCTGTTAATGCCACTATTTGTTACAAACCTGTTTTTCTAAATAAAAAGAAGACTCAGTTAAACATAGGTCTTGTTAAAAACCTGTTCCTCTGTTTCGACCTGAAGAAAACCCCATCAAACCGGGCTGGTACTGGTGGGCAGATCCATTCGCATTTGAAATCTGAATTCTTTGCTTTTTATTTCCCCTTCTCATGTGACTCCAATTTAAACAGGTTGTACACAGCATGCCACTCGAATCGGTCTTTTTTTAACTTTGACTGAAGATTTTTTTGGGCAGAACAAAAGCCTGTGGTTTAGGCCTAGTGTCCAGAATACACCAGTTGCATGTGGATAGCCTACAGCTGTTGTTCATGGCAGGGTTTGTTCATGACGTAATACAGTTTCTTTCTAGGATGTGATCACTGGGTAACAGCTAACAGGTTTGAATTGAAACTGTTACTGGAAATGAAAAATCCCCGACTACAATTTACTTTGGCAGAAATGGATAGGTTTGTCAACTTCTGTATCCCTGTATCCCAGCCATCGGCTGCAGCAGTGCCAGGACAGACGGCAGACCAGAGGTGTGTCCTGTGGGGTTTCAACAAGTCCGTGGTCCTGAGTGGAGTGTGCCACCTGTTGAGCAACAGCTGCAGCTCCATCTTTACGTTGTGTGAAAGCATGCTTGTTGCAAAAAAATCTCCCAAAACTACGAAGAAAGAAAAAAGTATTTGTAGACAATATTGAAAACTTACACAGCCCGGTGAGATCTGCAGCTGTCAACCATAAGATCACTTGGTTTGACGATTATTAGTACAGTGCCCCTGTTTCCTGACAGCCTCTCTCCATGCTCTTCTAAAGATCGCTTCTCAGCCTTTGCACAGTATATACCAGCAGAACCGGTTGTTTATATAGGCATCAAGACCTCAATTCATTCATTTGCAAAGAAGTCCCCAACCTGAACAAGACCATTAAAGACAGCTCGCCCTGGGAAACTGTAAACAAGTATCAACATGGGTGACTCTAAACTGTTGAATGCATCTCATCATAATTAAATGTTACTAATGTAAGTGGCCAATCACTGAATACCCTTCATATATTGTTAGGTTAACACCAGTGTTTTTTAAATGAATAGCAGAATGGGCTTTTGTATCATAACGACAGACCACTTCTCCTTTATATCCAAATTCCTGATGAGCTGAATGGGCGAAAGACCTGAACATTTTTAGTCTGGTACAAAAAAGACAATGAGGGAACTTGGAATACAAGTATTCAAAATCCTCACAGACACAGACAAAGTCACCCCCGCCTTCTTCAGAAGAAACAGTGAAACGGACCACAGGTCACTAGTGGAAACGATGGAGCAGTACTTTTCACATCTGAGGACAGGAGGCAATTCTTTACCATGAAGTTGTGGGAATATAGAACAACATAACCAGCTATGTTGTTGAAACAGTTAATGTGTCTCCTTTCAACAGACGACACATTGACATCAGTTAGCTACTAACTGCTTAAGGCCTATAAAGGGCCAAATGTTGTCCACCTATTTGTAACAGTTCTTATAATGGACATGGGAAGATGTAATTATTGTTAGATTATAACTCTAAGGTTAAAATTTGCTGCAGTGCTTGTTGCACATTGTGCTTAACTTTGGAACTTTGCCCAAACTGTTACAGTAAAATACCCAAGCCCTATAAATGGGAGCAAGTAACTTGCATTCAAGACCTGATAAATATATCGTCCAAATAAAAAAGGAAGATTCCTGTTGTTAAGCGTAGATGACCAGATTTTCAAAGAATGCATTTGTTATACAATGAGCAGCTTTTATCATAGCTCACGAGGATAGCAGAGGGATACATGAAAAACCAATAACGAACAAACTTGTATCCACACCAAGTGTCTGCAGCACATTTGGAAGAAAAGAAGAAAACATTGAAACAAAGTAAAACCAGGGTTTCCCTGCTAAATGTGTGGCTTTGTGAGCATGTCTTCAAGCCACATTTCAAAACAAGGTCAGAGGTCTTTGTTCCAGAAATCGAATGCAGTTTGGTAGAGGACTTGAATTGTAAAGTACTGTCTTGAATTATGACTTGCCAAAAGCAAAAGAATAGAAAAAACACATTTAATAAGAGCAAGGGATGAACTAGATTCCACCCGAGTGTGATCTGCAAGACCAGAAAACAAATTCTTTACCTTTTTTTCTACCAGATCTGAGCAAAACCTCTAACCCTGAATTCAATGACTATGTGTTTTTAAAGGGTTACTGATACCAGCCTGAATAAAGGTTTTACTTTTGAGACACTCTACTAATAGATCTTTACTCAACCAAATGAGGCAATCAAAGATTGACATCTTTTCCGAAGCCAGCCTGCAGAGTATTGGGACATTTAGAAGCAGCATGCTGAGTGAAGCACCTCGCTCACACATACTGTACAGCAGGAGTGTCCTGCCCAGGATCTGTCCCAACTCCTTTCAGCTGCTCCAGAACAACATACCAGTCCGCAACGCATCTCTCGCCCTGTCCTTGTGATAGAATCAGAGGGAAGAGCCTGTTCAAAGCCACATGATACCCATTAAAAATATCCACTCAAATGTTTCCTTCCGCTGTGTCTGTTTGCTTACATTCTTGTGTTTCCTAAAATCTGTGCTGCTCTCTCAGTATAACTATGACAGGGATGGATGACTTTGTTTATGTGTTTTACGTAGCTAGCGTTTTCTGCTGCGTTCTAACACCACGCACTGCGGTTTGCTCTGTGAACATGTTTATGTCCATGCGCTTTTTGCTTGAGAATGTATTACCTTTACAGCCAGAGAGACGCCTTTTAAAGCAAAAAGCAAATAAATAAAACTTTCTCTGTACTGTCAGCACAACACAGGAAGTTGAGTTGAGGAGAGACAAAGTCCCACTACTGTCTCTGGCTTGGAACCTACCTTCTGTGGCTTCAGATTTTTGAAGACATTTTGAACAGTGTCTAGATGAATGTTACTGTTTACAGGTGGACCTGCTTTAATGCTGTTTGCTAAAAGAACTGCTGGAAAGGACAGTCAGAAATGCAGTTTCCCTGAGACCTCGACTGGAGAACCCTATAGTCTAAGTTAGCGCTAGTTCACCTGGTTACCAGCTTGCTTCACACTTACAGACACCAGCTGCAGCTTGGCTTACAGTCCCTATTAAAGTGACCCCAGTGGAGCCTGATGTCCAGCAGTTTCTTTCAACCCTTCCTTGATGTCTTTTACAATCTATATTATTTTAGAAGAACAGGCAGAACAAGAAAATATCCCCCAGAATAACCTAGCTTAGTCTTTTATTTCTCTGAGCCTGTAGAGTACCAGCAATAAGCTGATGCACTAAACTATCAGGGCACAGTAACACTTGAATTCAACATAAATACATTTTATTTTTATAAAGCATTACAAGCAGGGTGCTGGAATGTAGTAATATTTTGCAGTAATTTCCACAAAATGCAATATTTGCATTAAAGATCCCCCATCTGCTACATGTTAATAACCAATGTGTATTTTTTTATCAATGCCTTATAACTTATTTATGAACCCTCTATTGCAAAAGTCTAAACCCTTAAAAAGGAGTCATTTAAAATAAAGAGTTACCCTGAATACCCTTTTCGGTCACCTATTTAAAAGAAGTGTAAAGGAGGTTTTTGTTTAACTGATAATGGAAAACATATTAAAACACCAACAATTAAAGGACTGCATACAAGTCCTGGCATCTCTCACTGATGGCTACAGAATCTATACAAAAAGGGTGACTTCATATTTCAACACATTCCTCTCCCAAATCACATGGACTGTGTTTATGGTTAAACAAGATACAGATGGTCTGCAGCTCTAATCTGGCGGAGCTTGGCAGCTTTTGTTTTGAGTTTTCTGCAGGAACAAATATAATCGGTCTGGGCACCCTTCTGGAAATCAAATAGCTCTGAACAGAATCTTCTGAGCTGTCCTATGGCACGTTTGTCAGGGCAAATTGAAGCAGGAGATCTGT
The DNA here is from genome assembly GCF_055471065.1 of Atractosteus spatula. NCBI lineage: Eukaryota > Metazoa > Chordata > Actinopteri > Semionotiformes > Lepisosteidae > Atractosteus > Atractosteus spatula. Next base: position 46,979,447 of record NC_142716.1, on the reverse strand, counting down.
GCCGTCTCAAAAATCTTGTGGTTTCAGTCATTTGAGTTTTACAGTTATCAGTTAGGCTCCAGCAGAGAGGGGTTACTTCAGAAGAGGAGTGGATTTAATTCAAAGCCTGACTTGGAATGGTTTAGTTTTGAAAGTATACAGTGATATAGACCAAACAAAAAATTTACAGAGAGCAAAAAGGACATTGTGAACTTTTTAATTTCTTTCAGACAGAAAAATCTGCAATTTTATGTTAGATCACACGAAGGCCTTTATGAATGTTTGCAAGTGTAGCAGTTAAAATTATAGCTCATAATACAAAGGGGAGTAATTGAGATGCGTTTTCAGTTGTTAAAACTTGATTTTTATCTAAGCTCAGGATAAGGTTTTAGAAATGTCTGTTCTTTTACATTTTCATTACTTTAAATGAAATTAATTAAAACAGTGTTTTGTTTCAGCTGGCTGTTGAAATGGTACTGTATGTCTTGAAGAAAAATAAGCACCTTTATCTGCTATGCTGTTCAAAAGTTGTCAGAAATTTCAGCAGTGTTTACAAGACAATTTCCATAGGCCGATGAGAATTCTAGGGAGTGAGCAGAGTCTCATGCTTTTGGACGAGCACTGCTCTTTCCTGTGTGAGCTAGCTGCTCGGTGTTCATGGAGAGGGAGATATTGGTGTCAGTCAGTTCCTGCTCACATTTTTCAGATGACGTACACCTGACTTCGAAGACAAAAGACCAATTTTATGAGCTTCTGTATAAAGGCTACAGGTCACAGCCCTTAATACAGAACCAGGCCTCATTCGTTTCACAGTGCTACATTATTTTCCAAATACAAAACAAGCAAAGGAAATTATTGTGGAAATGCAAGAGCAGCCACAGAGTTTGTCTGTGCTGTAACAGTTTTAACTGGCCCATTTCCTAATATAGGTGCTGAGTAGCGTTCGTGTTATTCATGTTTTTAAAATGTATATGTACGTACATTAGGGTTCTGACTATTAATTCTTGTTATACCACGATTCCCAGGAGACTGTTCCATGCCTGCATGCTCCTAACTCTGACTGGCAAGATATATTTAATATATACAGTAAAATATCCTTATATTTTAAACTTAAAACAACAGTGAGAAGAAATTTTCTTTGGGAAATACCAAAGAGGAATTGTTTCGTTTCAACTGAAGCAGTGGCAAAACAGCAAAATCCTTTCAAATCTATTCAGGATAATATTTTGTTTTAATTCAAGCATGATTGATTATTTTTTTTATTCAGAAGAGATGGACAATAACTTTTAGGCTCTTACCTTTGTTTTGTAAAGTTCCCTGGAGACATTTTGCAGAAATCGCCAAAAGATTTATTTATTTTTTTAAAAATAGCCGTTTACTACAGTGGCTGCAAATGAGGGGTGGTTATAAAAAATAATTACAATGTGTTGATAGGGCATGTTTGTGTTTTATTAATTTGACTGAAGCTTCTCTTTTATATTTTTAAAATATGTTTCATCAGGTTACGTGCTTTAATACCTAGATTTCCGATGAGCTTGCCATATAAGTACCTTTGTGTTTTACCTAAACAAGTGAATTCCCACTGTCGGTTAAGGTTAAGAAATTGTGCCTAAAACAAGTGACTTGATCCAACTGCACATTTAATTTGACTACACAAAGTCATTGAGTCTGTTCAAACTATCTGGATGGTGTAGTTCTTTAGGATTGGTGTTTCTGGATTGAGTTGTATGATTTTAAAACAACAGTAGAAGGTATTGGTATAATCAAGGAAAAACCACTATCATTTTCTTAAAAGTTGCTAATGCACCACCACAGTCAACTGTCACCTGGTCCTGGGGACCCCACCAGCTGGTTTTCAGCCCCACCCAGCTCTTAAACAATAATAATTAATGATAATTCCTAACAATTATACAGCACTTTTCTGGACACTCCACTCAAAGAGCTTTACAGGCAATGGGGAGTCCCCTCCACCAGCACCAGTGTGCAGCCCCACCTGGATGGTGCGATGGCAGCCACCATGCGCCAGTACGCTCCCCACACACCAGCTCTCAGGAAGGAGGAATGAATCCTTAACTGAACCTGCAATGTTCTTGGTTAGAATCTTTGCAATCTCAGAATCTCAGTTTTTCTACTCAAAAGGCTGGAGATATAACCAATTTAATAAATGAAGTAATTAAAAGGCAGCCTGCTACATGTTTAGGAACTGTTAAAACGCTTAAAGAGCTCAACCTAAACCTGTTGTGACTGTATTACAGGTTCAACGATTTGAGTGCTCAGGTGGACCAAACACCTTCAGGAAACCCCCGACTTACAGAAAGAAAACCCTGCACTTTATTAGAAAGGAAGCTCAAAGCCAGAGAGCCTGTTGTTATGGAAAACACTCCTCTGCCACAGACCTCACAGCGAAAGCTCCAACTCTCAGCAAATTGGGTGGAATCAGGCAGTTCCAACATTTGGCTTGTCATTTCAAACCCTCCCGTTGTTGGTTTTTATGGAATGTAAATCATTCTGACCTAATTCAGGCCTAATAACGTACATGGCATTTGGTTTCGCAAGCTGTGAAATATGTTCTCCCCATAAAAAGGGAGCCCAAGCTTTCATTTTGCCGACACAGCATTAACACTGCAGTTTTGCTACAAACCATTTCAACGGTTCTAAGACACGATTCTCAGAGACTCCGATTTTACAATGCAGAGCAATGGAGGCCTTTTTGGTGCAAGCCCCTTCACTTGTCATCTCCCAGGTTCCTATCTCAATGTTAAGGTTTTATTTATTCACAGGACAGGTTTTGGAAAAATGTCTCAAACCAGTCTTTCCTGATATAACAGACCTGTGGTACATCTTCATTGCTTGAACTTGCCATGGCTGCATCAGCAACTTTCATTTCTGCTTCCAGATCAATACTATATAAGTACTTCAACTCTGTGTCCTAATAGGATACAGCTACTTTTAATCTCGGCCCCTAATCACCAAAGTGCTCTTCTAGAGGATGACTTCTAGTAGTAATGAACTGCATTAAGGAAACGCCAAAGTGAAATCTCTCAAGATTACATTTGTAAATACACCGTTTTGTTTTGTTTGTTTGTTTTGTATTTTTACCAAGTGCAATTTTTCAAAGAATGTATACATTTACTATACTGCATGCTCTTTGTAAACCAGTATTTATTCAATGAATATTTCCAATTAAAAAAGAAAAATCATTCTAAAGAAATGGCCAAAGTTGGCTAATGCTTGTGGCCTGCTGATTGTACAAGAATGCTTGAGTGTCCAGGCACAGATAGGCCTTATCTCTAATCACCCAGTTTTTATATGATTCCAAGGACTACCCCATAAAGCGACAGAAAAAGACTTCTTAAGTAGCTCTCCAGAGTTACTGACAGTTTACTTGTTCTCTGCTTGGTTTTCATCCCTCAGAACAGCCACTGGCTACAAAAGTGTGTTGGGGGAACATGAGTGAATAAGAAATTGCACGTGAAATTGATTGTGACTTCCATTTCAACTTGACCAAAACCTACTTGGCAAAGAAGCTATTCTTCTGCCCACCATCCACCCCCATCTCTCGTAACTCCCCCAATTCCTTCTCCTGACTTCTTCTGGAAACACAATTTTAAAAAGAGGTCATATCTAGAGCATTCACTGGTAGTACTCTAGGCAGCTGGGCTGAATTTAAAAATTCCTGTTAGACTGGGAAAGAAGTTTTAAAATGTCTTGGGAGAAATTATTCCTTTTCACTGCAGATTTGGAATGCCTTGCTCGAATCTCCCCTCACTACTGTAACCCACAGGCAAGTCGACAGAAAAGAAGATTAATGGGTTTCCAAATCCCCAAATTCTCATTTAATCCCCTTTCTTTCTCAGTGAACGAATACTGCAGGTTTCCTTGGAAAAACCTTTGTTTGGCTTTGCAAAATGCTTGTATGGTATAAGGTCATTCACTGCGCTACTGTACATAAGTATACCACAGTAAAGACAATTAGGTCTTGCACTGTCTTTAAGATTCTACATTTAAACTGTAATACTACCTAATACTATGATAGCAGTCCAGACTTCAGATATCTCTGTGACCTCTCAAACTGCAGTTATGAGACAGCAATGTCCTCCTCACATTCGTCTCTGGGTGGACCTGTGCCACAGGTATTCCGTTGCTTTTCTTTACAATCCTAAATCGAAATGATGTTTTCTCAAAATGTACAAACATCTCTGTACACTGTAAGAAATCACAGTAAGATTAGAGAGCAATGTACTGAGATGCTTCTGTGTTAGAGGTTGCTCTGCTCCAAGCAAGAAAAAGGCTGTCTGGTAGCTAGTAGTGTATTGATCCAAGAATCACATCCAGCCATTTCTTGAAGAAGCCAGGGTATCGGCTTCAACAACACGGTTGGGTAGTTCCTTCCAAACTCCCACAACTGTCTGGGTTAAGAAGTGCCTTTCATTCTTGGTTTTAAATTTTCTTCCACATTGCTGATTGACATTTTGACATTGTTCCACACAAACATTGTTGCTGTGGCCGCGTTATAACACTTGCCAATATTCTTCCCTCCGCCAGTGAATACCAGAACAGAATTCCTCACAGGGAAAATGCAGGAACTCAAACCACTGGCCTCTCATTAACCTAACTCAGGACACTTGCCCTTTTCTCTTTGAAGCTGTTGTCCAACTTAGGGCCGATTGCTGTGGTGTCAAAGAGGAGAAATTCATGTTTTCTTTCATGCCACCACTTAGCCTCCCTCGGGGAAAATGTCGAAAAGGAATTAGAACAAGGTCACAGGCCACTGCCACATCCCCTATTCCAGTCAAATCTCAGTGCGGGGTTTGGGACCTCTGGTTACAGTCAAACAAGCTGTCCCAACAGTGCCTGCCTTCACAGTGAAGTGTCAGGCTGCCTTTTATTCCTCTGTTTGAAATCCTGTGTTTGCCTTAGCAAAGCAAACCCCCCCCCCCCCACCTCGTTTTCGATTCCTGGTCTGATGACATTGCTCACAAAGCAAGAAAAGAATGTGTTGCAGAAGGCAGAGATGCTGACAGCATGATGGATGCAATGAGTGACGGCCTTTTGTTAACAATGAAAACACATTCTGGTGGCCTAAAATAATGTGTCAGGGATACCACGAAGTGTTCGTTCTTGTGCTGCAAATAAAATTGGTGTCCAAACTTCTTTTCCTGCTCCTTTTCCTCTTCTTCCTTCTCCTCCTCCGCTGTATGGGGAGTGTTTAAGTCTCAGAGGCTGATGGGACAGGTATATCACCTTCTTACAGTGTGGGGGCACAGCAGGCACATTGAGAAAAATTGCCAGCAGGCTCATGGCATGTATCATCTCGAACAGCTTTGAAAGACTGGCAGCTGTGTGCATGAAGACCCAGAAATAAGTCAGTGATCATGATATGCCAGAGGCGTCCCAGCTCATAGAGGTCTCCAAAGAAACACATTCAAAAACGTGTTTGTGGGTAACAGACAGTGTGCCCAATAGCAATAGATATCCACTAAGTTTACAAATGTGTATTGTAACTTCTCTGAAAAGGTGTATTTAAAGAGATTTTTGATACATTCCATGATGTTTAAATATTCTGTTTTCCATTGTGTCTACTGTATCACATGTACATGTATTTTTGCCACTTTGTATAATTCAGATCAATCCTAACTGTGCTTGTGTGTGCAGGTTGTATATATAGCAATGTTCATTTTTTCTAGAACCAACATAAACAAGATAATTTATTTAAGAGAGTCCAATATAATTCTAGATAGGTTTTTTGAACTTCTAAATGTTTTAGAGGGACATCCAGTGCCATTATAGATCAGGGCTTTTTATTCTGGAAAACCAAAACAGCTCTTAACAATTTAAAGATTAAAGAGAAATTCATAAAAGCTTTACTTTAAGATGTAACATTGTTTTATAATCCAATAAACGTTTTTTACAGCCCAAGACTAGCCCTTAGAGCAGAACTGCATCTCAGAACTTATTAAAACATCATATCATATTAAGGTGATCTCAGCACATGATGAATAATGATAGAGACCCACACTGAGAAACATTAACATGCGAATTTTCATTGTAAAATGTTTTCTGAAACTCATAAAAGTTAGGAATATTTATATCCCTGTTTCTGTTTAACATCAAGCAGCCATGAAGAAGAATACTCGTATGTTTTTTCAATGTTACTGGTTTTGAAATGTATATTCAGATAGATGTGTGGTGGGCATTGCAACTGCACAGAACATCTGAAACATTATGCTGACTTTTTATCATATTAATTGTATTATCGTAATTCTATATACAGTACTATCATATTACTCATATTTTGTTTCTGGGGAATTAACTAACCAGTAAACATTTTAGTACAGGTGTATTTTTTTTTTCATTGAAATGTTTTGAACGCGAAACACTTTTATGTAAACTTGCTTTTAAAATAAGGTTTTTATTTAAAATCATGTAAACACCGCTTTAAAGTCAGAAAAGTGCCCCGAATGACTGTCAAACGATACAGGATATTTTTGGATTGTGAAAATAACTCGAAGATCCCTTCACGTCTCCCGTCACCCGAGGAAATCCTTAAAGAATCTATCTTATATTTTCTTAGAGAAAAGCAAATATTGAGATAGGGATTTTGAATAGATTCATGTTTCTGCAATTCCTTAATAACAACTCTTAGGGGATGATGTCAGCACTGTAGAATCAGAATAGCCCGATTTATTGTGCTTTTATTTTATCTAGTGTGGTTATCCGTGTATTTAACATTTTATCCTATTGTTTCTGGATACAGCAGTTCCAGTCCTCAGAAATGACTGCCATCAATGAAAACGGCAAAAGATAATTGTGACAGCACAGATGTTCGGAAATGCTCAAGCCCAGCATTTATCCTGCATGGATCGTATTATTTGCGTCTCAGCTTGCGACATGAGAGAAGACCTGGTCCCTCATGCCCACCCGTTTGATTTTTAGCTCATTTGTCCCTTTCAGGCTAAAGATTTGCAAAACATGGGATTTTTCACTAGGTCGCGTCTTAGTTGGTATCTTTTTGTGTTTAATCTAAATTTAAAACGTAACCACATAAAGGGGGTGCTGACCCTTTATTTAATTGATGTTATGGCTTAATTACTGTGCAGGGACTTGCAATACTGTAGTCTTACACGACTGTTTTAATTAAGAATCTAAATTCCAGAATCTAGAATATTTTTTCGTTCTATTGGGCCGTCTTTTACAGCCATACGTATTTAAAACTGTTGTTAACGTTATCTTCATACTGTTATTTTACATTGCACATCCTTCTGAATAATACGTTAACAGCTATATTCCTTTTATAAATGGACACTTCAGATTGGTAGCCAGTGCAAATTAGGAGTATACTTGAATCAAGACAAATCGCATCTTTTTAAACTAGATAACCGCAATACATTAAGTAAAATGGAAAACAAAAATGACTTAAGACGCATTTTCTTTTCTTTTTCACATTCAGTAGTATTTATTTCTACACACGGAGGAGTACTGTCAGGCACCACGCAGTAATTAAACAGCAATACCCATTGAGCAAAGGCTTAGCGCTCAATTAACACGCTCATTTAGTTCAGTTTTCCCGTTCTGTCTCAAAGTGCTCGGAGGGTAGTCACTCTAATCAGATCTTCACGAGTTCTCCTAACAGTGACATGCAGATCGCAGACCTTTATCTCCGCGAGAAGATGAGCAAACGTACAGAAATGCCCCCTGCTCGTCAGACTCTCGGTGTGTGATGATTGCGCCTGTCGGACTGTGTCCTCTCTCAGTCCACGCAGCTGCAAGGCACGAAAACATGTAAACGCGCGGGAGGAGGACAGCGCAGAGATCAAACCTGACCTTGCTTTGTGTACCAGTGCGTTTTCATTTTTTGATAATTTGAGATTGGTGTTAAGTCTTAACTTTTTCGTGCTGTTTGCTTGGCCCGGGTTCCTCGCTTTACTCCCTGAGACGAAAGCCGAGATAGAACCGCCGCTCTCTCACTCCCTATCCCGATAAAGCACCTGCTCCAGTGAAAGACAAACACGCCCCGCCACCCCTCTGGGCTGTGTCTCTCTGACCTGCTGGCGCACTGTTCCCCCGTCCCAAGCTGTGCAATCGCGCTGTCGGACAGAAGATATTCGTTCTGGAAACCGCATTCCCGGCCGCCTGTATCCGTCCGTCTCCAATAATTACCTGCGCTTTTAGTCGCGCCTGTGATGGGTGGGAAGCGCTCATTCATTCGCTTCTATTTATTTATTGACAAAGTTTTTAGAATTAAAAATTGAACTTGTACTGAGATGTTCACCCAGCTTTAATGATTTAGGCAACCGTTTGTCTATTATTATTTACTATGTTTAGCTTACTGTCTCAGAGCAGTAGGAATAAAGCTAAATAGCACATTAGTCTGTTATATCAAGCATCCCTTATTGTTAAGAACCTAAAACTCTAAAAGGTTGTTAACGACAGCATGGCGTTTGGTCCGTCTACTTCCCTTGTTTTTTAGGAGCTAATGGATTTGAGAATCTCATCCAACCATTTTAACATTTGAGGAGACACCTGTAAGCCAGGCGTCCATTTTTTGTGATTCACACACGTTAGGCACTTTTTACCTTTTGTCAATAATGATATATACCCTACCTGTTTCAAGAACATACTGTAGCATGTGTTTGCCCATAGGCTTGCCAACTGACCCCAGACCAACAGGATACACTGAGACAGCACAGGCCTTATTTACATTCTACTTCTGCACTGAAACACATTAACATGTAAAATAAGTAGAATTACACTGTTTTTCTTCTTATCAATCAGATTCCACAGATCAGAACAGGGCTTGCCAGACCTTTGACTGCAGACCTTTGAACTACAGCTGAGCTCTTCACTGACATGAATCCTTAAACTAACTAACAGGTTGCTTGAATAGACACTTTGCACATTTTGCTTCTGTTCAAAGGTTGTTTTAAGTTTCTGAAAAAATGCAATAGTCAAAAAGCAAAGAGACAAAGAGTCCAGATTAATCCTATACTTAGACTGGTTAAAGGTTCAGGTTTTTGAGGGCTCATGTGGATCACATACCAGTAAGTGTGCACACCCCCAGAGATGGGAACTCTTAGTTCAGACAGTTAGAACAGCTCAACCTCTGACTTTTTGTGAAGACTCTGTGCAAGACTCATAGATTAACAAAAGCTAGCCACCAAAATCTGCAAGGTGGGTGACTGCGAAAGGAAAAGGTTAGTCCAATATTCAAGCCACAGAGGCTCAGGGGGTCAGAGACGATCCTGGTTTCTGTGGTGTTAAGCCAAAGGAGAGCACAAGACTCCCCCCAGTCCATCACGGAGCCTATCCCTACAGCTGGGTAGGCTGGAATAACTGGGGAACAGTACTTCACTCAGGTATAACAGCGGTATCTGCAGCAGGGACTCGAACCCACAGCCTGCTAGTCAGGACTCCAGAGACTTACCCCCACTACAGTATGTTGCCCCCTAATAGTGAGGCAAGGGGAATAAAAAATATTCATGATTCTGTTATCCTTTGTAGAGCAATGCATCATTTTGACAGTGCCTGGTGATAGTTAAGCAACAGCTGTCGGTGCGGCGCTGTCGGTGCGGTCGGGACCACAGCGGGCTCAACCATCTCTGTTTCAGCCATAGCAGAGCGACCAAGAAAAGGGAGCGCTCCCGAGCAGGTGGTGGAGATGCACACTCTGAAGTCACTAACTCAGCACTTGCTTATTTGATTTCTAATGCGGTGTGAGTCGCAAACGCTCCAGATCATCTTTAAGTACGCATCCAAGCACTCCTTAAAACACGTAGGCGGCAGTAAGTACAAATGCCATTAGCCGCGTTTTCTTGAGTTAAGCCTACACGTGGGGCTTTTCAGTATTTGACGTATCTAATACCCGGAGCTCATTAACCCTTAAATGCGATCGTCGTTGCTTAGGTGTGATGCTGCTCTTCTTACCGTGTGATTATTTAATAAAATCTTATTATCTTTGTCAGACCCCTCCCCCCTGCATCATTAAACTCATGTGTGGATTAAAATCTATGAAAAAAACATGATAACAAATGCTTATTTAAAAAAGTCGTCATTTTGCGGGGTTTGCAGTCCCCTTCACTGCGGTGGTGAAGTGTAAAATCAGTGCCGTGGAAAAAGCGGGGGAAAAAAACACTTCCACGCTGTAAGTGATTAGACATCTGGCTTTGTCGTGTAACAGCTCTTTCTGAAGTTGGTGTGGAGAACCATATCGGCCCTGAACAAGCTCAGCCAGTAGTCAAACAGAGAAACTCGCCGGCTTTCGTACAAATCACCACCACTGAGACGACAGTCGCGTTCACTTCAAACGCCCTACATGAGTTCGCACAGTCCCCTTTTCTGAACAATAAAACGCCTTATTAAGTGAGACGGTTTTTTTTTAAATCTAAGTTATTGCTTGGAATAACTGACGAATTTTCCCATTCTTTCCTGGATTAAAACTGATGTCATGGTTGCATTCTAAACTGGATATTTTACATTAAAAGCAGCTGTCTCGGTAGAGCTGTTGTTTTTACTGTGCATTAAGTGAAACAATGGTAAGTGGCTTTTTAATTACTGAAAGTTGAAACTGCATTCTTGTGTGGTTTTTGAGGACAGACTGATGGATTCCAGCATGGAGCTGATACATAATTTTTAAACAGTTTTATGTGATTTACGCTTTAATTGCTGTATAGTTAAAAAAAAAGAAACAAGACAGCAGTGTCAAAATAAGCAAAGGCTAAAACAGATCTATTAGAAATGCACATCCACATGACAATCAGGTAAACACGCTTCTATAACAAAACCATATACTTTCCTCGATTATCACACATTCTCTTAAAATGTAAGGTTGTATGTAGCATTATGAAACAGATTGTAGTATTACATAATAAAAATTACCGGTACTTTGATTTTTTTTTTGTTCTGCAGGGAGAGAGCATAGTTTATAGGGTTCGTGTAGCCTGGCGGTTAGCGCATTGCAGCAGTACGGTGTGAAATTGCAACACACCACTGACTCCTGTTTCCAGCTGGTTAAGATTTCGCCGTGAAAATCACAGCCTGAACTGTTAATGCACTTCAATCATGTGCATTCAGACTTCGCATCGAACACTTTCGGCTGCCTTTCCTTCAGAAAATCATACTTCAGTTTTCAAAATAGCTTTAGAGCACATGTGCGCTTCACTTCAGTCCTGTACTGTAAATGAAATAATTTTTCAATGTCCCGCTGCTGGAAAAAAAAAGCTTATTCAGAACTTCACTTCTGAAATCATAGATGTATTGATTAGCCAGTTAATTAATTGTATGAGCACGCGTTTTGGCCGTTGGAATAATGTTACTGCTAGCTCAATACTAGTGTTCATCATTAAGTATGGATTTCTACAATAAACCTAGAAACGGAATTTGCGAAAGGCTAATATCATTATCCTGTCATTTTTAATAACGAACAAGTACGCTGTAGTAAAAATGTGACTGGAAATCAAGTATTTATGGTAGCACTGTGTTTACGAGACGTTATTATGTCTGCGCGTTGGGGGAAAGAAAATCTACAGTTCAGCTCTTGACTCATCAAGCTATGGTCAGGGACTTTCGGTCGCAAGGTATTTTAAGAGCAATGCATTCCTGTTTAATGTGGAAATGACCCTTTCTCTGCAGTTTGTTTCTCCCCTTTAACAAAAACGAACGGGGCCAGAAAAATATAACTTGGTATCGACATCCTCACCTTAATACAAACCGTAAAATAAATGTCGTAAGAAAGCACTATGTGTAAAATAATGAGCTGTTCAGTTCCTGTTCATGTGATCAACATCCGGTCAACGGTATGTATTCCAAGACTCCCAGAACTCAGACGAGACGTCTTAAATACCCAGGTGAGTCGAAGGCGGGTTTGCTGGCTGGGAGCCGTATGATTCCGCTATCATCACCTGGGATAAACGGTTTCTGATTATGGATGGGTATTGTCGTAATTCATTTCTCAGACAAAAATGAAAAATTTACGACCATCGCTTGAACGTGCAACCAATGAAGACACACCTTTCTTCCAAAATAGAGTGTCAATATCAGTTCATCTCGGTTTATATAGTAAGTTAACCCTTTTAAACTTGCGAAATACTCTTAACTCGTCACATCCTCACAACCGTCGACTTTCCTTGACATCTTAAACCAATGAAAAGTTAATTCCCCCTTTTTTTCTACTTCTCTACTGAGTGATCGGTTACCCAAAGTTTAGATTAGAGCCCTGGTTATGTTAATTAGCCGAGGCTTACCAAAAATTAAAAAAACATGGAATTTCAATCAAAATACAGAATGCACATTCTTTCGGAAAAATCTCGCTGAAACTTGCTTTAACATGCCAAGTTATGGATTGCGATAATCTTTTGATTCCCCGTCAAAAAATAACATGTTAATATCCGGCGATTATGTGTTCTTTAGAAACAAGAGGGACAAAGTCGCTTTCGTTTTTTTATGAAGATTTAGAGAAGCATACAAATATCTTAGTTTGTGTGTATATATATTACAGAGAAAGCGTTTTTAACAGATTTTCATCTCTAATATTTCAGTATATATATATAGAATTCAGGCAATGTTTCACAAGACCATATCTATGGATCTGCCATGCTTTGTAGAATACAGAGGAAATACATTTTCATTGTCAGTTGATCGATCTACACAAGGTAGGCTAATTAGACGTTAGTTTAACGGGATTCTGTGAAAATCCTCTGCCGTTCGGGGTCTAAAGCTGCTGGTTTTAGCTGATAATAAATGCCTTCCTGAATTAAAAAGCGAAGCTGCTACGCATGACAGTATTCAATAGAAAAAGGTGGTCGAAAATCATTAACATATCTTTTCATTTATCGCATGGCCATTTCTTTTCACAACGACCACAGCGAGGTGACAAGTTGTACTAAGTTATGTGACTCCGGCTACCCATACAGCTCATTTCGAGTCGACTCTGCTGTTCAAGTGCCGAGACAACCATGTGGCCAAGTCTGTCACTTGCTCAGCCTGTCTCTTATAGCACCGCAGATGTTTAACAGCGAAGACTGCAGCTGCCGAGCATTGAAACACCAGCAGGTGAAAACCGGCTCGGAAGCCACCAGCGGGCACACAGACCGCGGCGTGTCACACGCGGAAAGCGCTGAGCTTACCCACACACTCGTTCGCCTCCCGGGCCGTCGCGCGTTGCCAGGGCCTGTCGTAATGAAAGGGCTTGCATCTGTCGCACTCCGGTCCGGCGGTGTTGTGCTTGCACTCGCACACAAGGTTTCCGTCCCGGTCCTTCACGCACCTCGAAGCGTGGCCGTTGCATTTGCAGCGCCCGCCGACCTGCAGGTCCGAGACCGCGTAGAAGTACGAGTCCCTGGCCAGCTCGGAGTCGTCCTCGTTCTCGTCCCCGAACGTGTGCAGGCGGCTGAAGACCACCTTGATGTCGGTGGCCGTCACCCAGTCCTGCAGCACGGGCGAGTTGTCGAAGTCGTGAGCCGAGGGGCGGCCGTCCAAGGTGCTAAACGCGATGAGCCCCCCCGAGAGAGGGTGCATGTCGGTGTGCGAGTCCGTGCAGATAGCCTCTTGCTCGTTCTGCTTGGTGATGGTGGCCTTGCTGGGTTTGTTGTACATCTTCCGGCACTGGGTCGAGTAGAACTGAAAGGGCACCCAGCTCTTGCCGTAGTCCATGGACTTGTAGATGGCCATGGACTCGGGCCGCGGCGAGCAGAACTGAAGGCTCACGTAGGTGACTTCGAATTTCTTGCCCAGGGTCAGTGTCAGGGTGACATTTTGAGGGTACTGGATGTAGTTCTCCGACTGCCAGCAGGTGAGATTGTGAGGGTTGTTCAGATCGGTTAAGTAGGCGGGCGGGTGAGACTTCTTCGGGTCGGTGGCGTCGCAGATGTGGCAGTTCCTGTTCCTTTCGTCGCCCTTCTCGGTGACCACGCAGTACCGGGAGCTGGGTCTGCCGCAGGTGCTCGACACCCGCACCTCCTTGCCGAAAGCGGAGTTCACGAAATCGGGGATGCACCTCCTGGGGTTGCCGTTCTCGTCATAGCACGGGTCCGGAGGGGAGGTCTGCGCCGCGAACATGCTCATCCCGTAGCCCCCGAGCGCGCTCTCCACCATAAAGGATGCGGCCAGCAAACCGACCAAAGCCCCCCAGATCCTTAACATTGTAATCCGCGTTCTTCGGTGTCTCCAGCGGCGAAACACACGGCCGTTCCCTGGGAGAAAAAATAAATAAGTAACACGCTTGACACGGGCGCACGCAAACACATTTTAAAATGATACAAACGAGGACAAGTCCTGTCAAGTTTACAAGGGGAGCCGACCAAGCATTTGAAAGGTAAAATACAGTCGTGTCATTACTCCGCAGCAGGAGCCATTGGATCCTTTCATTGCGCTGTTAAACGCTGTATTTTTTTTTTTTAAAAAAGTGCTTTCAAAATCAAATTTAAATCTTATCTGAAGCAACGCATTAATTAATGAAAGAGAGTTTTATCGGATCTGACGAAAAGCAACACTTTTCAAACTGTATTTACAGCCGCAACGGTAATGATTCTATAGAATGTCATTGAATAAATACACATGAATTGAATCTGCTTACGAGGTAAAGAAGTTGCCACATAGGATAGTGTACCTCGAAATAACTCTTCAGCCTGGCAGAAAAGTAATAAGTGAAGCCTATGAAACGCAACGGGCTCTTTTTCTTTCTTGCTGGGATGCTACACGCTTTAGTTGTTGTTGTTGTTGTTGTTTTTTTGTTTGGGTTCTCCTGTTTGTTTCCAGCAAACCTGATGCAAAACCTGTAGACGCTCCGAGGCTATTCTCCCAGTGTCTGCCCCACTTTCTTTTCCTCGCTTTCCCTCTCTCTCTCTCTGTGTGTGTCTGCTACACTCACTGTCTGTGCGGAAAGTGAAGGACGAGTTCGGCTTCTGCTGTGCTTGTGGTCATCTTAAGGAGTGACACACAGCACGCGAAAGGAGCCTATAACGACATCCAGTGGTAGCTTTATCAATACGCGACACACATTTGATTCGCCGAGCGCACGACGGAAAGAGCAGCGCCCGACTGTTGCAGATGTCGGGGTTTTTTTTCTCACTTTCTTTTTTTTTTTTTTAAAGGTCGCAATTCTTCTACCTCCCTGAACCGCCGGGACTGTCTTTGCGCGCAGAAGAGAGCAGATGCGCGCCTGTGACTCACGGTAGCTGAATCTTACAGAACAGGAACACCGAGGACCGGCGAGAATATGTAGATCAGCGCACGCACTGAAACACCAACACCGAGGAAAGAAACGTGAAAAGCAGCTTTATTATGAAACCAAAAATATTAAGGAAATAAAAAATAGAAGGTGGTTTTGTTTCTGATTTATTTATAATGTACTGCATTCGGCTAATTTAAAGTGCACAATCTGCTCTATATTTACTTTAAAAGCATGCTGTGTAAAAAGATGCTGGAAAACTATGCACGACATCCATCTGGTTTCATACATCTTACAAGACCTGGCATATTCTTAAGTACATTAACTACCACTAGGAATAACCGTATAAATTGTGCTGGAATGAACATGTAATATCAGCCCTAGTTTTCAAATTTGTTCAGGTCCAGTTTCAACATAAATATCCGAAAAGCCAAAAAACCAAAATTACATATTGTTATTCCAAACCAATTTCACATTCATGAGAAGCAGGAGCAGATTTATGGCATTATTACTTTCTGGAATATTTAACAGCTAACCAAATTCAAATGCTAATTTAATTGAATTTCATTTACACCATTCAACATGTTGTTAACCAGTTACTGTTATAAGGGATAGAAATCTATCATTTAAATTATATGAATGGAATATTCATTGAAACAATCAAGTTGTGAAACATTTTAAAATATATTTAAAGTTTCTGTAATTTGATGTCAAAATCAGTTACAATTAGGCTGATATTCTAAATACCAGTCACTTGAATGCAGAGCTTCTTTCCAGGTGCTGGTGATTCCAGTATCTCTGGTCTTCAATTCAGAGGAGGTTGGCAATTAAATTGAAACTTTAATTGAACCAGCAATTTGGTTAATTAGATACTCCTCGTTATTTTCAGCTGCCAGAAGCTGCAGATTGAAAGTTTCTTTTAATATAGCACTACTACTTAATCATTAGCAGTTTAAGAGCAAGAAACAACACAATTAATCAATTATTAATCAAACTGTGAGCTCAATGACGGACTCAGTTCACTAACTGGAAACCCAACAGCAGTGAAAGCTGCAGACACTGGCCACTGGGACCAGGAGCGGGGAGCCTTGATTGAACAGAAATCAGGATCCAGGAAATCAGTAACCAAACGTAAAACTGGTACAAAGCTCTGTTGTGCTATATATCTTCCAAAACGAAACGGTCAGCCCTTTCCATCCAGAAGTGTGTAGGTTAGGAGGGCTGCTCAAAATACGGCTCTTCTAATCCACTCCATTTAAAAGCACTTTAGTGCAATCAGCACCTTCACTTTTATATTGATTTTTATCAATTAAGGAATGAGGAACCGGTAGATGCAAACGTGTCTAGTAGAGTGGACTGGAAGAACCACAGTGATGATTTTCCCCCCACTGTAGGGTCTGCATTTCGAAAACCTCTTATGTGTATCTGATCCTGCAGTCGTGCAATGGATCAGAGTTTCCTATTCCCTTTTCTCGGGACCACAGTGTCTTCAGGTTTTCATCACAGCTGAGCTTGTACATACTCAATGGCACTGCTAATGTACTTAAGTAACCCCTTTTAATCCTTTTCAGTGGCTTCCTAACTTCCAGGTCTCAAGTAATGTGTATTTCTAACGAGAACTAACTCAAAAGGTTTCAGGGCCAAAAACAGTTTAAAAGGGTCGGATTAGCAGCTAATTGGTTATCTGGTGTTTAATGAGGTAACCGAGCAGAGTTAGAATAAGATTCAGCAATGGATTTTCCAAGTGCACGGCTAGCAACTCTGGCTGCTGTCGTGTTGAAATCCCTTGCAGTTTGCCGTGTTCTTCTGTATCACCATTTGTGCAAAAGCTTTTTTTTAAAAATCTAAATCAATAAACCCATCCCCAATCCCTGATTCCCCCTGTTATTTATTAGGTTTTCCATTTGATGAATTTGGTATTTTCATGTCATCCTTGTTTTTCAGGAGAAAATAAAAGATGTTCCTGTTTACCAGCTCAACTGCGTATCAGGTTTCCCAGTTCTGTCTGTCTGTGTCCATACCAATCACCCATCCGTCCATCCATTGTCTAAACTGGAGCCTAACCTGGCAAGCAACGGGCGCAAGGCAGGACACACCCTAGGTGGGATGCCAGTCCATCGCAGGCTAAGACACGCAAACACAGATACACACACACTCACGCAAGAGCCAATTTTTACAGAAGCCATGTCTTTGCATGTCTTTGGACTGTAGGAGAAAACTAGAGCACCCACTGCAAACCCATGCAGAACATACACCTGGGGAGAACATACAAGCTCCACACAGACAGCACCCTGGGAATTAACCCAGGGAGGGCCCCAGCACTGCAGGGCAACAATGCTAACCACTGCACCACTGTGCCAATTAGAGTTGCCTAAAAATGGGTTTAGAGTCACTTTCAATCTGCATTGTTGTGATCCAGACATGATATACTCTCAATACAAAGGGACACTTTGTTTCAATTTTCTCTTGGCAAGGTCATATAAACCTGGGGCTTTGGTGCATGAAAACCAAATTTAGTTCTTTTCCGCCTCACTGCTCATACTTGCCCACACAATGAAAGTTTACATGGAAATCATTTCACAAAACAGTCCTGATGGCCTGAGATTTTCTGCTCAGATATATGCTGTAGTTAAGACATACAAGGTTGGAGGAGGAGAAGATGCTCCTCCTTAATATTTTTTAATTGGATCATGGGTTTGTGACTTCTGCATTGTTCTCTGCTCTACATTAACATGACCTTGTAAAATTCTTAGAGATAGGGACTTGCTATGTAAAAGTACAATTTAAATTAAAACAAATACGTGGAAGAATTTAGCAGTGATCCATAAATCCAAATGCTCAGTCATTCTTTACTTAGAATTAGTGAAGAGAAACTGTATAAGTTTTCACTTTCTTCTTCCTGGGGTTATAACATTGAAGACAATCTTAACAGATTCATTACTGGACTGAAGGGATTTCTTAACGCAAGATTCTTTTTCCATTTCTAGTTAATGATTTCCAAACCTCAGTAGGAGATGGAGAACTTAAAATAGTTTAGGCTTTGGCTCACTAATCAGGTATAGAAGAAACATTTGTGTGATGCAGGATATCTGTATCAAAGACCAATGAATAATACAATATAAGTCTTCCCTTTTAGTGTTCTAATTTTACGTGTAAACCTTGGATAAAGTATATGAGTATACATTAAGCTGCTTAATGAGCTTACCAGTAGATATATTTCCACGCAATTCACAACTGACAACCCACTGAAGCCCAGCAGGTGTGAGCCTGGCCAGTTCCTGGATGGGAGACTTTCTGGGAAAGCTGACAGAAGAGGTATTAGTGAGATGAGTAGGGGGCACTCACCCTGTGGTGTGTGTGTGTGGGTCCTAAAACTCCAGTATAGTGACGGGGACATTAAACTGTAAAAACAGGCATCCTTCTTCGGATAAAACATAAAGCTGAGGTCCTGACTCTCTGTGGTCATTAAAAATCCCAGGGCGTTTCTTGAAAAGAGTAGGGATGTTACCGGTGTCCTGGCCAAATTTCACATTTGCCTTTACCAGTCATGGCCTCCTAATAATCCCCATCTCTGAACTGGCTTCATCACTCTGTTCTCCTCCCCACTGAGAGATGGTGTGTGTGGAGAGTACTGGTGCACTATGGCTGCCATCGCATCATCCAGGTGGGGGTGCACACTGGTGGGGGTGGAGGGGTTCCCCATTACCCGTGAAGTGCTTGGAGTGGAGGGTCCAGAAAAGTGCCATATAAGTGTAAGAAATTATAATTTATTAGTAGTAGTAGTAGTAGTAGTAGTAGTATATTGTTACATTAGTAATACATTGCTATGCTTATTACTATGTAATTGAGTAAATTTGACAGTAAAACTGAAAGTAATTTCATTAAGATATATAAACATTAGTAGTAACCACATTAAAAAAACTGCTGTTGATGAAAACAGGTATCCTATTCGTGTTGAAATCATACTCCATACCTTACTAACAGCATATTTACACTCTATGGTACTGTCTCTGGTAACAATTGGAGAATCTAGCTGGTCAAAGATAATTAACAATAAACAGTTATGACATGCCTAATAAACCACTGCATGATCAAACGTTTTAAGAGCATGGCATGCGCAGTCTGGTATCCCTATAGTTTCTCCTTAATTCCAGTGCTGATGGTGCTTCTCACTTCCCCACCTGATCTGCTGTGCAGCTGGCCTGCTGGTGCAGAATGGCTGCTGTGTGTCTCCCAGGTGGGGCTGCACTTCATTGTTGGATGAAGTGAGTCCCCTGCTTTATGTAAAGTGTCATACAAAATATATCATTTGTATACTTTGAACACTCAGATTTCTAGGCTCTCTGATCCATTCTGGGATAACGCCCCCCTTGGTTAAGTTCTCTGGACGGAAGAAGAGACCAGTGATTTGCAAAATGAGGTACAGTGGAGTATTACTTTGTTTTGCATTGTCCTTGCTCAAATAGCTGTAGAGGCGTCGGGGGGGGGGAAGAGTTGCTGCATTTTTTCCGAGACCTTCAGATTATCCATGATCTATTCTGACACCTTCAGATATGCTACAATCAAGGGGTACAAAAAAAGGCAAGAACGCCCACATCCTCAGACCCTCTGTCCAGTCCCACCGGCATCGGTTTCCCTTCTGACGGAGGACTGCAAGAAACACGCTGCCTCTGCCGGCGTGAACGGAAACCAGCCACCTGCGGACTGACGAGTGTACAGCAAGTGTAACCGCAGAAGATTACCCGAGGCAGGGCTGACTTGCAGTGTGAAAGGGCGGTTGTATTTTGCCACTAGGATGCCCTCTGACCACCTCCTCTTATTGCGCCTGTCAGTCAGTGCCAGTCCGGCTTGGCACATTCACACACGGCCCCCTTTTCAAACACAAGGATCCCAGCAGGCCAAAGTCCAGGATAGAGAACTATGCAAATGCTCTCCGTCTGAATGCCTCTGGAGTAGGCAAAATAAATGGGCTGTTGTAAATTGAATTAGAGCTTGATTAATCTGCTCCAGGCCCTGCTTCCCCCAGCGGGGTGTCTTTGGCTCTGCAGCCGCTCTCCCCGCAGGGCAACTCGGTATCGGCCGCTGCCGTCTCCCCCCTCTTTTCTTCCAGCCATCTCCCTTTCCTGACACCCTCACCAAGAGGGATTTGTTAACTCTTCTCGAAACTCTTCGCGAAACAGCCCCTCAAATCCTTCTCCAAATCGTTTTTACGACTCCCATTTCTTTGGGATGGGCAAAGGTCAGCACAAGAGACCCCAATTAGGACGCAAATTAGCCCAGTGAGTAAAATCACGAATCGAGCCGTCCTGTGGTCTTCTGAATTTTGACACTTTGGGGTCTTGCCCTTGGCTCTTAATGGTAAATAGCTGTTTTAATTGGGAATCGTGAGGATGTGTGGGAGTTTAGTTTTTAAAAAAACAAACGGATTACTACCGGGTTTTTCTTAAATCGTATCGCCAAAATTGAAAGGGAAAACGTCAGCTCCTGCAGTTACCTCTCAGTGCTGCGAGCAGTTCTCCTTTTTCCTGCTTTGTAACACATCAAAGCAAAGATTAAAATATACAAATTAAGGAAATAATATTAGGAGTGATCGGTTTTTTCTTTACCTTTATTTTATATCCTTGATATATTAAAATGCCTTGAATTTTAAGCAGACATAAATCGGCTGTTATTTTCCCTGTTCTCAAAATGTCAAAAAATAGTGATGCAAATATTTGTTCAGAATTTTCAACACTGTCCACGAAGCTGGAGTTTTTTTCCTAGTTAAAAGCATTTTTTGCACCGCCTATGCAAAAACACGTTTTAGTATCCTTTTGATTATAGATATATAATCGCGCATTGAATCTATATATATATATTCGTGCACCACCTTGGCCAGGACAAACTTTTTGCAGATAGCAGGGTAGATTTCGTCGATGAATTGCCTCCGGACATTCCTTTCCCAACTTTCAGAGACTTGCATTTTTTGTTACAATGTTTGCATTTGGAATTTAAACGAAAGTAAAACAAATTGCAATCATTCGTTGGAATTATTCGTTTATTTAACTGTTTCGACCGTTTCCCCCTTTTATGTGTTCGGAAACGTCTGATTGGTGCCTTAATGGGAGTCCTCACCCATCGCTTTAACCCGATTTCTACAATAACAGATGTTTTGCCCATCGAATGAATGTCCGGTGAAACCAATAATTGAAACAAGCAGAAGTGGTGGCGCAGCCCGGCTTGTCCTGACAGACAAAAGCTGTGTGCACGCCTGAAGCTGTACTAATGTCAGCTCCTGGTGATGTGTATTCGCTAGCCTGCTTGTTTTTCTTCTGGGTGTGAAAGGGGTCTGATTTTCGCACTGTCCTGCCATCTTCAGATCTCTACAAATGGGCTGAACCGGCCTGACCTTCTGGAGAGATTATTTTGTGATAGAACAATGTTTTATCCTGCCCAAACACGCAGCCTGCTCTCTCATAGCTCTGCGGGCAATAGCTTCAGAAACCGAGGGTGCAAACTAGTTGGCGCGATGAACGGAGGAGGATCAAGTGAACCAGACGTTCCGCATGCAGGACGAGAACAAGTCATCCGTTTTATTTTTAAAACTTATTGGTTGAGCCTTTGAGAGTCCGTTTCATCCATTTTCCTTCTACCGATGACGATCATGTTCATAACAAAACTATCATCATACTGTATTTCCATAGTCGTTCCAGAACCTGTGCTGCAGATGTTCAGAAACGCTTCTTGTTAATACGCGATACTCTTGTACTGACACCCGTGATCACCTGAAAGTGGGACTTTATCATTCTAACAGACAGATCGATCAATAGGCCTAGAGCCGAAGGAAAAAATCTAAAACATTTGTTAAATTATGTTTTGATGACTAATTTACGCGTGTATTCTTATTTAACCGTTTAATGGAGACCAAAGACTTGTATATCACAATTACAGCACAACGGGTTACAGAAGGGGAATTTCGGGTAACCGCTTAATTTTGTATCCATGTGTTGAAGAGTAAACAGCAGCAATGTTTTTTTTAAAGTGAAATGTCGCAGAAGTTTAGAAAAACCCTGTTGTTTTTCATTTGAAAAATGGTGTCAATACTTGAAATTAAATGCCCCGCTTTAACTAGGAACAATTCTGTTCCCAGTTTTCATTCGAAAAGGAAACATTTCTGTTCTGTTCACTCTGTCTCTACAGGATGATACAGCACTATTATGTTTAATTTAAATCCCACCATTTACAGTAAGTTTTTAAAGGTAATTCATGCAACAAACTGGGCTCTACACTCAAACCGTTTTCCACAATTTGTTTTCAAGTCCATAAACTTCCTCGTAAAACATTAGATTTAATCACAAACTACTTTTAGAAAATAAACAGAATAAACTGACAACTGCATTCTGACTTTTCTTTTTTTTATTAAAATGATTTTAGAAAATAATACGGAATACGGAATCTGCGATAAACGCTGCTAATCGCACGGCTGATGAATTAAACTTTTGAATAAAAAAAGGTTTTATCCTGTCGGTTACGTATGATTAAACATAGCGACAAGGATTGGAATGATGATTCAACGACACTAATGGGTCTATAAATTAATTTACCAATTAATTTCCAGCGCAAGACAGGTGTTAGGTTATGCTCGATTTTTAAAATTATAGACAATCTTTCATTACAGCTTCCGAGAAAACGGGCGATAAAACGTCTTGTAGGACTTTGAACGGGAATAATTTTTTTCAAATTAAGGTAATTATTGATACTGATAATTATTTTACTCTTTGTTGGAAAATAAATGTAGCAAAGGGTTTACTTCCGATGGGAGTTGATCGCTGCTCGAACTTGTGAATTACACTTTAAATGTTTGTGGCATCGTGTGAAAAGTTTTGGTGACATTTTAATAAATCGTTTTTTTTTAATCAAGGTATGAAAGGTAAAGGATTCTAGATTTGCGAAAAACAGAATTTACTTGCCCCAAGAGAACTGACTTTGCACGGTGATCGTTTTGAGGAAGAAAGTGCTGTATTTCTGGCAGTGCGGTAGTAGGTTTTATGGAAATTCACGAAGACCCAAGTGAAATATTCAGGGGCGATTTATTCCCCTAGAGTGACAGTTCTTTTGAATAGTACCCGAATGGCATTTTCTTGCTTTCGGAGAGCTTTTCTTTTAGATTTTGTTCAGATTAGACTGGGGAGATGAATGCAGGCATTATCCAGTCCAGTTGCTGTTCTGAAATGCCAAATTAATTACCAAGGACTGATTCAAGGTAAAAAAAAACTGAGAGAGCAGCCATACACAATACTTATAACATGTAATTCTATCTGTGCACAAATATATAAACATTGCCCAAATCCATATCAAACTTATTTGTTAGTCCAAATAAACACTTGCAATTTGCAAATAAATTAGAACATTAGATTTTCATCATATTTTGCATACACTTTTGAAGGATATATCAAATTGTGTCACTATAAATGGGATATTATTTAAATGTTGATAACGTAATCGTATTAGCCTTTGCAATATTTCTTCCGTTCCTTGCTTTTTCAATTGAGTATGACAGATGTTATATATTTTAACGCAGACCTTTTGAAAGCTGGCCCAGGATTAACCATCCAATAAAACGCACGATCGGATAGTGACATAATCAACTTGCAGATCGGGAACTTCTGCGAGTCCGTGACATTCAGGTCACAGCACATGCAGCCTTCACGCAGTCCCCCGAATACTTAACAGAACAGCAAAAGCAAGAACACAATTAAAAAAAAAAACCCAACAACAACCGGGCCGTATAAATCGCATGTATTCTAAACAAAGTATTGGATTTCTGCTTATAAAGCACGTTTGCCAGAATCGTGTTGTTACACAGCCCCAGTTAGCCGTGTTTCTAAGAACACCTCGTTGCGGAGTTTACATCGGGTAATCATTGCCTTACCTCTCACAGAGACCGTAATTGGAGAGACGGCCGAGGGGGTTCCGTTATATCTTTCTCACGCGCTAACAAATGCAGCGGGGGTGTGGGGGGTCACAGCCCCTTTAAAGACGTCTTCCTGAGACTCCTGCCCCCTTTCCCGGGAAGAGAGGTGTGTGTGTGTGCGCGAGCGGCCGAGTCCTCCTGGACCCGCGCGGCGCCGGAGCCCGGGACAGAGGTGAACTAGCCGCGAGAATGCTTAAGAAGTCCCCCCCCCCCCTTTTTTTTGTTAGTCCTTGGGACAAAAACCCAGCCGTGGGTGACATGAGCGCACAACCTGTCTTTAAAGCAGCGGCCGCGGCAGAGACTTCAGAAGATTTCATGGTCCTCTGAGCCCCCAAAGACAAAATCAGTGAATAAATATACGCATCCCCCCCACCAAAAAAAAAAAATCCGATAACCCAAAGAATTGTGTCTGGTTTATTTTCACTGAGGGATAATGCCACTGGGAAGCAAATATAATTTAAGTGGTCGACGAGGGTATAACGTGAAGAAGAAAATGTTATTAAAACGGATTATCTGAATGGCAGTACTGAAATGGCGCTTTTAAGCGCAACGAATAAATAAAAAAAAGACTTCAGCTGGAAATACACATCACAAAGAGATGACTGTGCTTTCAGTCCTTGATTCAGAAATTTGGGCTTGTCCGGGTGATTATGGCGCAAACCGCATTAAATGGCCAGACTTGAGTTTGGAGTTCAGTGCCTGATGCGGTTAAAAAAAAAGCGAAGCCCGTCTTTTGTGCACAGAAAAAAAGTCCTCACATAATGACTTTTGAGCAGATTGTAGCTCGGATGACACTATCGCCCCGCTACCAGGCTGGCGGTGGAAGTTGCTTTTCAGTTTCAGCGCAACACTGTTCGGGGGGGGGGGCGAGGAGGTCATGATCGTCCCGCTATAAAGAGACAATCAAATCTTATGCAGGAGCAGAGAAAGAGTTAATCCAGCGAATTCGGTCATGAATATTTATATAACTAGTCACTTCGTCGAGTCACTCAGTGCGTTAAACCCGCCTCAGAATAAGGCTCGTAGAGGTGGAGTCACTCAATTAGCGGAAGCGTTTATATGCAGTCTCCCAGCTGGAGTGGAAAATAGCATTATTCTTGTTATCAGTCTAATTAATTCATTAATAAATTATTCAGCATATGATTTAAAGTTAGTTAGGTTAAATCATTAGGGCGTATGCTTTTAATGCGCTCTCGTAGTCCCGTGTAAAAATATGTTACTGAAGCCAGACTTGCGATGTGTGACTATATACGGTCTAACTATCAGGTCTATCTCGGATTCCCAAGTGCGAACGACACTTTCTCTCCAGCCTGAGGCAGAGCGACAGGAGTGGCTCTCGAGTCTGTTTCAGGCCTAGATTTCTAGTCCCAGAAGTCACCGAGGACGCGTCGCTTGCGGATCAGTGTACCGCTAACGAGATGCAGGAGTCCCTCCCATATCTAAGAAAAAAATGTATTTAAGACATAATCCAAACCAATTCTTAATTAAATGTTAGACATTTTAAAACTTTTCTTGGTTGAATTTAAGCATTTATAGAGTCAGTTGAATCACTTAAAAATGTTCAGAATGCCTTCAGCATTTGTTTTCAGCGCATACTACTACTAACATAATAATTATAATGAGGTTTGATAGTTCATCATAGTCTTTGCAGCCTGCTGTGATATAGGTCCTACTCTGTTGTAATTTCATTTTACCACAATATTTTGCTGTATTGCAATAGATCAGGATGTCAGCTACATTTCCCACTCGTAACGTTTGACGCGTGCTAACTCAGACCACTTCTCCGGTAGATGACCTCTCTCGGCTATATCACTGGACAGGGGTGCAGTACACTGGCTGAACTCTTAACACTGACGCACATTGCTAATTCATTCTAATCCTACAGTTCTTACAATCCAGAAAAGAAATGCAGTCAAAGGCCAGAGTTTTAATGAATGTATCATTGCTTCGGCTGAGACAGTGACAGCAGTATTTCCGCAAATCAAGATAAGCGGCACATGTTTCTGTTCCACTTCTTTGAGCCGGTGGCTCTGTAGTTCTGTGCTCTGCTGCTGCTTTTAAAGGCCCGGCTCTATTCACCAGTGTGTCGAGGACTCCACCTTGTGGATAAAGAGAGGAGCTGTTTTTCAAACAGGATGTTGGCAGAAGAAGCGACTACGGCGCAGTGACGCTGCAGCCGGCACTAGAAACAACACATATACAAGCAGTACTTCAACTACTTCCTCTGCTGTTGCTACTACCTCTACTAAAAGCCATTTCATGATGATAGTCAAGGGCATATACAGTAACCAGATTAAATGTTAAAAACTAGGGGATCTGGGGTCAGTAATTCAGGGGAATATAGAATCCGGAAACTTTGTTCAGTGGTTTATCTTGATTTATTGTTCGCCTTGTAAAACTTAAAAAAAAAACAGATTTGAACTAGCGAAAACCTGAAACGAATTCGGCATTCGAGATATTGTCATGTCTCAGTCGAAGCTAGTCAAATTGTTTGGTAATAGACTTATGACTGTGAAAAGTTAGGAACAAAGCACCAGAGTGTTCACCTTCAGGTGTCCCTCTCAGAAAATGTAATTATTTATGACAAAAGAACACCGTTTCGCCGTAAGAATCAAATTTAACAAAAGATATATCAATGTGGTTATCACCAATTGTTTTATCCTTATAGCTTGTAGGACTTTTTGGATAAAAGAGGGAGTTTCCCCCCTGGCCATACCACAACACATTTCTTTTGATGAAAGTAACCAGGGGACAGATATGGGTCTGTTCTGTAGAAAGGGAGAGAGTGTTCAGAGAAAAATATTTACAATTTTGAATCCAAACACCATGTGTGTTATATTAAGAGTCCTTTCTGTAGACTGCTTGTTTATTCGGCAGGATGTTGAGAAACAGTATAAAAAATCAGGAATGTCCCTTTGTTTTAAAGCGTCCATTTCGCGGGATGTGTGTCTCTGGTTTACCAGGTTCATAACGTGCTCAAAGTGCCGTCGGCAGCCGCATGAACCGAACACTGTTACGAGTCACACTTGAGAGAGGTCCCCGGTGACATGTGCAGACGCATTCTCTTTTGTAGACTTAATCAAAATTTAGACAAGCCGTATCTTTGAAAAAAATAGTTTGAGTTTTTTTTAAGCTATGGAAGTAATAAAAGTCGTGTTTTCTTTAATCCAGAACTGGTCCAGGTTACTCTTCCCCTAGAACCTTCTATTCACAAAATGGGGGGGGGGGGAGTAATTTCATTTTAATTTTTCAAATATTAATCAACATAGCACTTACGCATTCCTTTACGTGTTTTGATTTTAAAAAAATCACCTTTAAGGCTTCGATTCGTTTTAGAGCTGTATCTCCGGTAGTTTGTAAATTGAATAAACAAGGGTTCAAAACATTCGTGTATGGATCTCGTGTATATTAAAAAGAGAAATAGCAAAATAACAGCCAACAGGTCCAAGGTACTCAGAAGTTCCAGATATGTCTGACACAGAAAGTTTGGGGTGTTTTATAATTACCCTGATATTTGAATTGTGCGGAGTTGTTCTGCCTTGCTAGTCAGACAGATGTTAACGGGTGATTAAGTAAGAAAGACGCCGTTTATTTTACGCACGCATTCATACTTTCATACGGCACTACGTGGGCTTTTGAGGCAGTCCTCATAATTGCACATGGCTTGAGTCTGACAGCTGGTAGTGTTTGGCCTGTTTTAGTTAATTGATTTAACGATTAGGCTTGGTGCCTTGCGAGCAGGATGACACATCTCCTGTCGCTTTAAAGGTTTATTCCTGGTATTTTCACCACGCCTGGCTATCGACACTATCGTCCGAAATAACAAATTCCTTGACATTCAGTAGGGGATGAGCAGGCTCTAAAAGAATCACTGAACAGCAAATCCAGGTTTTATTAGTCATCATCACTGCTCCCACTTTGTCCGGCGTCTGTTCAGATCTTTGGGGGATCGTGGCGCCCGTTGAGTCAAAAGTTTTAAATGCGTGTCTGAGCTGTGATATTTGGAATGCGATTTTGTAAAATGTTATCGAGGGAGCTGTGTATTCTTGCGGCGCTGCGAATTAGGGAAATATTCCCTCCAGAGAAATGACTCATGAAGTACACGATTATTGAAGTTGTTTTTTTTTAAATGTCACAAAAAAAAAGACAATCGTTGTATTGGATCATAGAATTTATACTGGCGTAAATGATCATGACAAAAAAAAAACAAGATTTGCAGGGGATGTATGGAAATGATGTAGCTCAACAGTCCATCACACGTCTTCATCTGGGCTGAGAACAAGATCCAAAAAAACACAGCCGCGGCGGATTCTGTGGAGGGGCTTAAATCGGCCTGCTCCCTCAGGACGGTCATCATCGTATTCATCAGCAGAATTGGTTTAGTTTGCCACACTGCCCTCTAGTGGAAAATGTTCACGAAGCGCTTAAAGGGGGGTTGCTATTGCCGACGCATTTTGGAAAAACGGATGTGAATACAAGTTAATTAATAATAATACTTCCTCACACTTATATAGCGCTTTTCTGGACACTCCACTCAAAGCGTTTTACAGGTAACGGGGATCCCCTCCACCACCACCAATGTGCAGCCCCCACCTGGATGATGCGCTGGCAGCCATAGTGCGCTAGTACTCTCCCCACACACCAGCTCTCAGTGGGGAGGAGAGCAGAGTGATGAAGCCAGTTCAGAGAGGGGGATTATTAGGAGGCCATGATTGGTAAAGGCCAATGGGAAATTTGGCCAGGACGCCGGGGTTGCACCCCTACTCTTTTCGAGAAACGCCCTGGGATTTTTAATGATCACAGAGAGTCAGGACCCCTGTTTTACGTCTCATCCGAAGGACGGCGTGAAAGCGCACCATTCGTGGAAACAAGTAGAAACAAAGAAGACAAAAATCACTTCACCGGTGGGATCTCTTCAGGTGTGTGGGAGAATGAGGGAGAGAGTAGGATCTAACTCCACTGAGCGCAGAAGGGTACGAAGGACACTATGTTTGTATAGTTTTAGACTGCCGTAGTGTGATCTGAAAAGCAAGCTGTAAACTGTAAAATGATTGATGTGTATAAGAACGTGCTGTTTTGAATCTCTCACCCTGGTGTTTGCCCGTCATTCGCCTCGTACAGTATCCTTACGCTTTCCTCTGGAATGATGCGAAAGTCATCCTTTATTAAATTCGTAACCTACACAGATGTTCATAGCCTTGAGTGAAAATAAAGATAAAATCTAACTTTCGTAAAACGCTTTATGAATACAGTCCAGTGTTGCAGCAGTGCTGCCTTTTTGTGTGGGATGAGTGAAGTTTAGGGAAGCAAGGTGGTGATATTTTGCTGTGTGTGTCAGGATGGTGTGCCATCTTCTTTTCATCCTGGGGGTAGACCCGACACTTGCCTTTATCCCGTAAAGGATGGGAGAGTCAGCTCTCCTTCTGATACTTACACTCAAATCTTTGATAGCCGGGGTACATCAACGAGTATGCAAGAAATTACAATTTAGAGTAAAACTATTGCATTCCCTCCACCAGTGTTTACTTAATCAATTGAATACTGTGTCCCCAATATGAAAAGGCAGGTAAAAATATTGTCATACAAGAATATGTGAAAAGTACCTCCATTTAGCTATGCGGATAGTAACAGACTGTGCGACTTGCTACCTGTCAGTGTGTGTTGATCCAGAAGCTGTGTTACAACCAGAGCTCAGTGAGTCCAGGATATTTCACTGGACTGGGTCTTTACCACTAACACAGAGGCTCATGGTTGGCAGGTTCACCTGCAGTATATGTCTTGGGGTCCCCTTGCTTGGTTTCT
The DNA here is from genome assembly GCF_055471065.1 of Atractosteus spatula. Taxonomy (NCBI): domain Eukaryota; kingdom Metazoa; phylum Chordata; class Actinopteri; order Semionotiformes; family Lepisosteidae; genus Atractosteus; species Atractosteus spatula. The sequence goes on along the minus strand of NC_142716.1, from coordinate 46,949,550 downwards.
GATACCCACAATGGAGGGGATTTTGTTTCTGGTCTTTCTTCTGTGATAAGACAGCAGCTTCAATAACTTGTTGTTGGTGGGGAGGGGGGTCAGAGCTTGAAAGACTTGGGCTACCTACTGCAAATAAACAATTTAGGAGTCTCTTGGAGTCTTTGTTTTTCTTATTCATAACACAGGGGCTTTATCAATAATGGAGACGTTTTGGGAGTTTGGATCAATATTACAAATGTATAACAGAATTCAGTGTACTGATCTAAATTAGGCAGAATAGTGGTCCTAATACAGATCCCAGTGGTACACCACTCAGTACATCAATGTAAACATTCACCCAATTATTTGTACTCTCTATTTTCTATTCATTAACCAGCTCTCAATCCACATGTAGGCATTACTTTGGATGCATAACTCCTGTGATTTGAGAATGAATCCTTTATGCAGACCTTTACCAAAAGCTTTCTGAAAACTGTGATACATTTCTATCCATTACTGTTCTTGCTTGTTCAAAGAACACTGACAGCCAAGATCGGCCTGTTCTGTTGTTTCTCAAGTTGCCTGACGAAGAAGATTCCTTTATCGTCTGTGAGTCAGATAGCAGAATGAACATTTCACAACGACTATCTCTTGTCTCTCCCCTTTCCTGCCAGATCAAAGACACTGGCCTTCTTTTTAGACATACGTCTGCAAAGCACCAACAGGATGATCAGGGAATAAAAGCCTGAAGCACTGAAACTGCAAAGCCCTCGGCATTGTTCAGCCAGAGAGCAAGTGCTGTTTTTTAAAAGAAACGATCTCACAGAATAACATAGTTCCTTCAAGTGATGCAGAAGCTGTGAACTCTAAACCACTCCCACTCGTTACGACAGAGACAGCCTCCCTTTGTCAACACGGTTGTGCACCTTTCATGTATTTCCTGTCTACAGTGCAGAAGCCCTTCAGTGTGATTAGCTCTGTTTTTCTGTCTGAATAGAGTGAATTCATCATTTAAGGATGTGGCACAATGCTTGAATCTCCCTAACAAATGAATGACAGAGTTCTTTGGACTTCACGGGGGAACATTTGAAACAAAGAGTTGTCTGATGCCAAAGGGATGGACTGTATAAGAAGGGTGCAGGTAAGCTTTCAGATTCTGTCGTGCTGTGATTGGCTTCTAACTATTGCACAATGTGTATCTGAAGACTTGCAGTATTAATGAAGACAAATTCAAGGCTGGCTTCCTCCAGTATCTCGCAAGGATGAGGTTTGTACGGAGTTGAGAGATGTGCTGTAGGCATTTGGATTGTCATCAAATTGCTACGTCGCACTTCCAAAATCCTTCATTTGAAATTCACTTTCACATGATCTCACTGACATTTACCGACAGTGCATTACAAGAACAGAATTTTGTCACTCTGACACCAGAAGCTTCGCTTTCCTTCCTCATGATCCAGTCGTAGATTTTTTAAAACAATTTATAATTTGTCTTTCAAACTAGCCTCCTTAAGAAATATTCCAGTCTAGCAACTTTATATGTACAAAGACGCAGCTTTCCCTTGTAGGACAGTCCTGATGGTGAGGTCAAGCGCTAGTCCCTTTGCCATGTGTGAACAAAACATGTTTTCAGTCTTCCGCTGTTTTTCAAGCTTTCTGAATTCACAGCCTTTTGTGAAAAGTAGTATCACTCTTATTTGTGTGCAACTGGCAATTACCACATCAAAAATAAGAGAAAGAAAAAACAAACTAAAATGCAAACTGGGTTAGTCATTGACACCGTCAAATCAGTAGTGACCTATATCACTTGTGACCTTCTGTTTTAGAAATTGTGTTTTAGAAAAAAAATAACATAGTGTTGAATGCAGAAGCTGTATCTCCGCTAATTAGCAGATGTGTTGAGAATCCAATTTTCGAATCCTACAACAGCAGCTTTCCTTTCATACAAATGTATTCAGGACAATTGTACCCAAGGAATTGTTGTTTCTGTGGAGCACTTAATAATTCATGTCTTTAAAAACAAACTTTATTTTCATTCATAACATGTGATTCCTTAACTGTATGGGATGTGCTGTGGAGCAGTCTGTGCAATGTTCTCTCAGCCTGATGAAGACTTTAGTTTTTTAAGGTGTTTGATGTACTTTTATACATGTTCCATATGCTACATTTTTAATAAGAAACCGCAAATTAGGATGTTTCTGTATCTGCAAGATTGATCGTTTATATTTCTCTGAAAGGTACGTGAATGATTACTGAATATTTAAGGTAATGGAACCGGATTCTTGTAGTTTTAGAGAGAGCACCGCAGCCCTCGTACTTTTTGGCTGTGGCCTTAACGTTCCATAAGCATCTAGACTTCCTGTGGTATATTTACTCATACATGGATTGTAACCTCATTTGAACTCAGTCAGGTGTAACAAAATCTGTTTCTAATGTGATTTATCCCATTGTAGATGACATTATTGGACTTTCACTCATTATTCAATGGGTTACTTTAGTAGGAACTACTAGAAAAACAAAAACCAGCACTCTTGAGCTGTAGGACCTTTGTTGCTTCAGAAAATATCCCCCAGCTGCCTCTGATACTGTCAGTGATAATGCTAAAATGGGATTCTGATGAAGAAAATCTTTGCATCTTTATGTACAGTGATGCTTGCATTTAGCATTGTCTGAAGCTGAGGAAAGACTGATAGCCTTGCGTTTGACTTGCAGATGTTGCTGTGCTTTTGGTCTTGGAAATGTAAAGCAACGTCCGTCACTGCTCCTGATCTTTCATCCGTCGTGGTTTTGCTTATTGGTAGTAGCTGTTTGTTAAACCTGCTTACACCAATCGAGAGCAAGTGAGTCAGTTTTGTATCAGCAACCTATAAGGTTTTGTTACGAAAAATGGGTATGTGGTTTGCTATGTTATATGGTGATAAACTCTGTTAATCACTATGACTATCGTGTGTCATATCATACGTAGAGGGCCAATTGTTTTGTTTCCCTTGTTGCTCTGGTTTTTGTGTGTGTGTGTGTTGAGAGTATTGTCAAGATGACTTCATTGGCTAAAAGGAAGCAACTTCCTATGCAGCTTCCTCCATGGTCCAGATCACTTCCTCTTTAGAATGGCCGATATGATTTTGACTGTCACACAAATAATATAAAATTGGGAAGTACAAGTGAAAATTCTAGAAGCAATATATGTCAAAGCGCATTATAGAAGCAACAAAGAGATGTTTTTGTGAAGCAATGGGGATCTGAAAAATGACTGGACAGGCAAGGGATTTGTTGTCAAAGAGACATTTACAAATACCTTCTTCAACAGAGAGGACGTTCTTTATTTCCGAGTCTTTATATGTGTAATTCTATCACTCAAATATACCCGAATTAAACTGTAATTGATTCCTTTTTTTTTCAAGGGCCACAAGACTTAGGATGCAGGGTCTGAAAATGTAGGTGAAACAATCTAAATAATAAAAATAGGAATATGCTTTCCGGAAAAAATATTAGGAAATCCCAGTAAAATTGATGGACTTTCCTAGTGACAGTACAGGGAGAGAAACACATCCATCATCTGCGCTGACCAGAATAATTCTCACAGAGCTCCGAACCTTTATCTGGCAGAGGTTCTGCATATTTTGGCCACAGAGTACATAAACTTCTTATTTTCATTGTGAAATTCATCTTAAAATTGTGACCACCAGCTTTTACTTGTGGACTGAGTTGTTCTTGCAGAATGAATGTTGGTGAAAGACAGTGCAGTATTTTACTGAGCTGTTTTAATACTTCCTGACAGAGCAGAGAGACTGCAGAACACCCAGAACCCTCTTTTGTCTATTCGATTGTATCTTTCAAAATGGATTTCTACAATCTATGTTGTAAATATTCTGTCCCTTTGAAAATTATTTAGTTACAGCCAAAGCAGTTTCATTGACCATGTCTTTCTACCATGTTTGTGTATAATGTTGACACTTCTATTATAAAAATAACCTAGATAATAACAATAGGAAAAAAGCAATAGTTTAAACATACAGAGTGGGATGCAATTGAGCTGATAGATTAATAATAAATGCTAAACAGATAGAAGTCATTTTTTAACTCCACGCCCTGCTTCTGTAATTGGTTTTATTTTCATATTCAGCGGGGAGAGAGAAATTGCATATGAAGTTTACTTTTTTTGCATGCAGCGAAGGACAGGAGAATGTGCAAATTTCTGTTAGCCACTCGAGTCTGACGCAGGACGTCTCACTTAGTGATAGTGCTATTTCTTGTAAACGTCTGGAAACAGGACATGTTGCCGTAAAGGTCTGACAGCTTGAATGTGATCAATTATGGGCATGAGAAACACACAACTCGTAACCATACAGGCCTGTTCATCCATTTGTTTTCAGAAAGTGGTGTGTTTGAAACTGCGACTGCACTGTGTCTTTAGAGCATTGCAATCAGCCAAGCCTAATCTGATAGGCACAGGGCAGAGACTCAAGCTGAGGCTGTACCATGGGCACGTACACACACGTGCGTTCACTCACACACATGTATGGACAGCAATGGCAAAGAGCGATTTAGCCTGGACAGCATGTCTTTGAACCGTGGGAGAAAAAGAGACTCCTCCAGGGGAGAACATGCAAGCTCCACCTAGACAGGGCCAGATGCCAACCCTTTCTGCCTTAATCAGCTCACAGTTAATATCACGAGCTACACTCTTCCTGGTGAGACTCTTGCCTTTGTCCTTGATCTTCACAGAGGAGGCTCAGATGAGTAATTTAAGCCTTATTGCTGGTAATTAAGACATAGGGGGATTCCCTCAACTGCAATAGTCTTTTTCAAATACACTTTGTAGCCACATAGTATATTATTAATATTAGGAGTTACCATTTTAATGTTGGGCACTTACAGTGACAGTTTGTACATGCTTGCCCTTTTTTTCTAAACATCCTTTTCAAAACTATTTCATTTTTCATTTGTGTTTTCAATAAGAACTTGGTGGAAATTTTAGTAAAAAAAAAAACAGCTCATTTGTTTATTTTAGGGCCGAGTAGGGGTTTTGTTTCAGCTAACATCTATAAGAAACTTATTTTGACTAATGATTTCTGGAGGTTTTTCAGGTACTTTTGACTTATGTTTGTGATTTAACTGCAGTCTCTATTGTGTTTTGAATATCATTTGCTGCAGAATCTTAACCACCTGCCCAGGAAAAGATAGTTGTTTTTCATTGCATTTTCACAGTGTGACTTGCTACTTATTAACAGAAGTTTTTAGTGATTTTTAAGAACCAGTCTTGTGCTTGTGATAATAAAATCCTTGTGCCAAAGGATCTGAAGACTTTAAATTCTTAAAAGCATAATCAATCTGAAACATTGGAAGGCCTTGAAAAGGTGTCTTGCACTTGCCACAGTGTATTATTAATTTATTCTTATTTGCATTTGAAATGTTAAACTAGATTTGAAGTTTACTTTGTCAATCATAGCTGCCGGCAATCTCTTAAACAGGCTTAAATGAAATCAAAATTTTGACCTCCTAGACAATCACATATTTCAGACCTATCTGACGCCAGTCTGGTTTTCCAGAAGCTCTTTCCTCCTACCTGATGGAAAACGGCTTTCAAATGCTGGGTTTGTAATTTGCAGCTGTGGGTGGAATGAAGTTCTGATTTCATCTCGATTGAACCGCTGGGTGAATTCAGCAAACCTACACATTTCAATTGAGCTTAAATGGCAACTTCGTCAGCAGTTGAAGATGTTGAGATACAGTCAAGGGGTGAGCTTTGTGGTATTCTGTGAAGGAAACCCAAAAACCCTGCGCCAGATAAAGTTTCCTTTATAAAGCTTGTAATATCACTGTAGAGCTTTGTCAGCTCTCTTTTTCTTCTTATACGTGGTAAACGATGGAGAGTCCGAGCTTGCTAGTTAGGTACGCAGGTAGAAACGATATGTTTTGCTGGGGGTCTTAGCACATCTGACTGCTGTGTGACGAAGCACCGCCATCTGAACGAGATGGAGTCGGTAATCGGCGATTTAAAAGTTCAGCGAACGGCGGACGAGATAAAGACGAATCCGGGGGCAGTCGGTGCACGTGCTCCGCGCGTCCTCCTGCGCTCGTTTACGCCGTGTCATCTCGCCATCGGCTTGATGGTGGTTTAAATTGGTGGTTCTGCATGAATATCTCCTGCCATTTCGTTGTTGTTTCTTTTTGGCGCGGGTGTAACATGATTTTATCATTCCACTTTTTTTTTTGTCTTGTGTCTGTCTTCTTCCAGGAAGGAAGACCTAAGCTTCTTAGAAAGAAAGCAGCAACACCTACTCGCAACAGACGGAAAAGCGCGTACGTTTAAATGATACCAAGCTCATGCTGCCTCTCGCTCTGCAGCCTTCTTTTCCTGTTTGCCCTCGCACTCCCTCCCTAATCTAAAAAAATCACCTTTGTCGGTTTTAACCCTTTCACTTGCGTGTAAGATTGCAATTTGCGGCGAGATTTAGCGGTCTGAGACGTGGCCTTTTTTGGCATCTCCTTGCTGATTTACCAGCTTGGCTCCCTGACGCTGCCAGGCATCTGCTGCGCACGGGATGGTTTGAACACACACACACACACCTGTGGTGTGCCTGTGGTTCCTATGAGGAGAAGACACAGGAGGATGGAAAAATCAGATCAGCAAAGTACAACCCTCCTTCTTAAGCACCTTTGTCGTTCTCTGAGTTCAGCAGTTTGCTCAAACTCTAAGGCAGAGCAGAGACGGTCTGATTATATCAACCTAATGCAATTAAATGTAATTAAATCCTATTAAACCTAGGACTGCACATTGATGCAGTTGGTTAGCATCCCTGCCTTGGAGCAGTGGGGCCCTGGGTTCAATTCCACACCTGTAGTGTTTGTATGTTCTCCCTGTATTTCCTCCAAGTCCTCTGGCTCCTTTAGACAGTCCAAAGACGTACAGTAGGGGAGGTAGATTGGCCGTGGTGTAAGTATGTGCCTGCCTGTGTCTGTGTGTGCCCTGCGATGGACTGTTGCCCTGTCCAGGGTGTATCCCTGTGCCTGTTGCTTACTGGAATAGGCTCCAGCTCCCCTGTGACCCTGAATTGGATCAAAAGAGGTTAGAGAATGGATGGATGAATTAAGTCTAATTTGAATTAGGTTGATTTATTAGCTTGAATCACCTGACCCTAAACATGCAGCTGCTAGGTTAGGCTAAGGGTTAGGTTTAGGGCTAGAACCCCTTCTCCCTTTCCTTTATTTTGAGGGGTGAGCCAGCGAGCTGCTGCAAGAGCACAAATCAGACATCGCCAAGCACTTCAGCGAGTCATTGAGGTAGGGAAAGTCTTCACTAAATGTTTCAAGTATTCAGGACGTGAATACGAGTGTTAGGATAATGCGCAGTCTGGGTAATTCAATGGCGTGCAGTACACGGAACAATTGTATTTTCCTGACGTCACTAGAATATGCCTTGTGACATGTAGGCACCATTAAGTTAAGATGTCATAAAATGTGCAGAAAGATCTGTCGAGTCACTACTTGGGAAGTGTTGGTGCAGAAGAACATCTAGCTGCAGTGCTGAATATGCAGATCCCTGGAAGTGTATGAAATTGTTGTGTAGCGTGTCAAAATGTTGGGGTTTTTAATACTGTGGCTGACGCTTCGGTGGGGGATGTGTGGGAACTTGTCTAAATGGTTTATACAGAGGTTGCTGTGATGTTTGGTCTCAGTGTGTTCTTGAGTTGACTTTTGGTTTCATCTACAGTAAATGCCTGAATTGTTTGTAAATAAAAAAATCAAAGAAAACTGAAACAGGAGAATCAGGCACCTAACGCCAGTGCATGCTACACCAAGTCTTGGCATTTCCAGTGGCTTTTATTAGTCTGATTACATGATCGTACATATCAGAGTATGATCTGTGTAGGATGCAAACTTTGGCTTACCATCATACACGCAACAGGAATTTAAATGTGCACTAATTTTAATGCCACATGAAATGTCACATTTGGTTTACGTTGTCATTTTGTAAGGGATCCATTAGCATTTATGAAAAAAACTATTATATGTGATGAAGGTGGGGGCATCAAATGCAGGAGTCTGTTCATTCAAAGCTTTTTTAAATCAATAATAATAATAATAATAATTGCTTACACTTATATAGCACTTTTCTGGACACTCCACTCAAAGCACTTTACAGGTAATGGGGTCTCCCCTCCACCACCACCAGTGTGCAGCCCCACCTGGATGATGCGACAGCAGCCATAGTGCACCAGAACACTCACCACACATCAGCTCTCAGTGGGGAGGAGAGCAGAGTAATGAAGCCAGTTTATAGATGGGGCTTAATAGGAGGCCATGATTGGTAAGAGCCAATGGGACATTTGGCCAGGATGCTGGGGTTACACCCCTGCCCCAAGGTGTCAATTCAAATCAAAAGGTTGAATTGACACCTTGGCATTAGTTTTTACAAAGCAGCATATTTTCAAGAACTAGGTGTGATGAATAATGAATGAGAAAGGAAAATGAATCCAGAAAGGATCTTATAACCATGGCCAACAGGGTTATATGCGGTCACAGGTTTCAAGGGCTGATAGAAAGCAACCTGTCTCCAGTCCAGGAGGGCTGGATTCCTGCGGGATTTAGGAATGGTTTTCAATCAAGAACTGGTTAAGACCGAAGCTAAAAAAGTGATTTGACAACTTCTCCAAATAACGTGTTCTTTATTAATGAGTAATTAAGAGCAGAATTGTAGTGAAAACCATAGGACCCTCCCACCCCTGAGGACTTGAATTGTCTATTCTTGTTTGAGTGTCACATTTACTAAAAAGCAGAGGGCACTAGCTCACACACACACAATTTACATTTTATTTCCAGTCTGATACAAATAACCGTTGAGTTCACATAAAATGCATATGAAGTGGCTGAGTGACTTTACACAGCAGAAGAAGCTCATTTTGTGCTGCTCTGCTGGTGTGTGCAGGGTGCATCTTTTGTTTTGTTTTTCCACTCCTCTAACAGTGTTTTCACCTCGGGAGGCAGACAGCTCTTTAGCGCCGAAACAGATGATCAGGGATGAATGGTAGGAAAAGGAAGCTGGGACCACTAGAAAAGCAGCATGTATTTCCTGATCTTGGTTTGGAGCTGCACCTTCTCTCCATCTGCCTGCACTGCCGCTCAAAAACGCCATATAAACGAGCTCTTGGTGTTTGCTCACCACACTTCAGACAGCATCAGTCCACTTTGCCCAACTTCAAAGGCTGTTGCCTGGAGAGGACTCATGGTTGACGCGTGTATTGATTATGTACCAGTCGTGCAGTTCTTCTTATTTCAGAGGTACAGTGTTAGACCCATAAGCCGCAAACTTGAATTCTGTTTTGTAGCTAAAGATCCAGGGAGCGTGGGCAAATCAGTGAAGAATTCCCCATGAGCTTAATGCCTTTAAACAACAGGGCTTAAACAAAAAGGCAAATGCCGCATTGTTTAAGCCCCTTTGTTTCCTAAAGCTACCATAAGCTCATTCTCATTATAGAAGAAACAGGCTGTTTATAGCCAAGAGGAAAGCCATAGGAATATCTGCAACCATATCAATCAAAAAGCCACAATACAATGTAATCCTTGCAGAACTCTCAAGCAGTTTCTCGACCCTTTTTGGTCACACACAATAGTTTGGAGCCTGGTCAGCACCTGCTTCCTTAACAGAATGGGAGACTGATCTTCCTGTTTGGTGGTTTTGGAAATTTGATCACGCTAAGAGCAAGGGGATAATATGATGCAGAAATTATGTAAATGCCCGGCAGAGTACACATTGCAACACCATCGACAATAATGCAACATTGTCTCAGATGTTAAAAGGCCTGCAGAGTGAGAATAGATTATTCCATGTGTTCTTTGCTGTGCGAGGGGTAGCTTGAAGCAAATGGCTTGTTTTGTATTCTAACTCACAGAAACCAAAAGCCAGGCACCGTTCAGGATTGAAGCATCAAATCTGAGCTGCCAGATCAAGACACCAACGTTTTCTGAGTTCTGTCAAGTGAAGATCTAGGGCAGCCTCTGTCTCAGGAGTGTGTTCTTGGCGTTAACCAGCGCCGCTGTGAAGTGGATTATGAGCTTACTTGGTTGAATCCGTGTCATTCTTTGGAGCTGACATGCTGGTTTGATGATGTTTTTTTTTCTTAAATTTTGATCTGGAGAAAGGCCTGATCTCCTTGTTTCTCTCATCTCTCTGCATCAAAGGTACGTTTACCTCTCCTTATCAGTTGTTTCTATTCTTTCAACTTTGAGGGCCGCATTTTAGCGTTGTGGTTTTATTGTGAAGTTAAAAACCACTTAATTTCATAATTCCAGTTATAAACATTGGTTTGTTTTGTAGTAGCAATGGTATCCAACGCTGTCTAACTGAGGACCTAATATTAATATGGAAGCAACAGAAACCGAGACTACAGCAGTACATTCAGCACTGATGTCACATTCACAGGGACTGCAATGTAAAAGATATGCACTCTCATTCCAATTAGCATTTAACCAAAATTAAAATATATTTTCTAGTGTCATTGAAATCATACAGTAGCGCACTGATTTTTAGATGATTGCATTTTCTGAAAGCAGTTAAATAATGGAAAGTTCATTACCAGTGGGTCTTGGAATTTAAATATAGTTGCAGCACCTATTATAACACCACTTTCAAGATGTAAAAGACACTGGCTTTCACAGAATACATCCTGAAAGTTTATACATAATAATTCCGCCTGATGTCAGAGACAAGCAGAAGCTCAGTCTTGGTGCTGAGGGCTGTTCAGCAGTGTGGAAGACAAGGACACTGGGATAGGTTGGTGTCAGCTGTCTTTCCTTATTGCAAAACCTTCAAATGTGGAACTAAACTTGTTGACATTAGAAAGGAAATGCACACATCCCCTTATGAAAGGGAATGATTTCATGATTTCAACATTTTACAGCCAAAATAAGAAGTGTGCAAAATGTTGTTTTCAGTCAGTCTAAAATATTTTTTTTTGTGAGGGGGAATGAGGAGAAAACAGCTTTTAGCAGATTCCAAATTGACATTCCTGTGTTAACACTTCCAATTAATCTGTTAAGATAATTCTTTCTGTCTCTCACATAGAAACCTCAGTGTGTAACACCCTCATAGAGCATTAGTTTCCCAGCACTTGGTGCAGACCAGGCACTTATCTCTGCCCTTCTTAGTTACAGCTTCAGTGACTGTGTCCTAGTGCCAGCACTGTAGTAATTGACTTTTCCTTCTGTCATGTTCTCAGTTTAGGTCTGGTGAGATCCAATACTCTGTCTGACATAAATGTAGAGCTTTCAAAAGTTCAGTCTAGAATGTTTTTTTTTCTTCCTTCTGAGTAGTTTTTTTAAAAATAATTTAAAACCATACTTCACAATTATAGTTTTCAGGAGATGGAACTACCAAGCTAATGCCCTCATCAAATTAATTTCCAACCAGTGATCGACTGTCACACATCACGTATCCTCACTGCAACTGCTTATCTTATCATATATTCTATATCATCTTGTCACACAGAAGCTTGCACAGGCATGATCTACATATTTATGTTTCAAAGTCAGTGAAGTTAAAGTCTGTTTTCCAGTGCTAGCTAACACTGCATTGATCTGTTGAAGTGTATACAGGATAGAGCCCACCTCTGTATATTTGCAAGTCAAGACTTCAGCAGAAGGCATTTGGTATTCAAATCGGGGACAAATCCAAAATGTTATTTCAAGCTGTTTTGTTTTTGTTTCCATTCCCTTGCTGTAAACAGTGGAATAATTGTGAATGGAGTCGGTTCATTCCCTGCAGAGGTATACATTTCCTGCTTGCTGTGCCAAGTGCTGTTAATGTAAAAGATCCCTGCTAGTTGCGCTGAACTGCATGACCTTCAGTTCCCATCCGCCATTCATTAGCATGCAAGGTAATAGTCTGCTTTACCTCTGCAGCTGCAAACCGAGAACATTTCCTGTCTTTTTCTGAAACCCACATGTGTAAAAATAGTGAAAACTTCATTCACGAGCATCCCCCCAGTACAGTATACGGTAGGTGCATGAGGGCATAGAGAAGCTGAAATGTCAGTATGTATAAGATTCAGTGCCTTCTGTGTAAGAACATTTGTTTATATGTTACTGTTAGTAAGAAACGGATTAGTTCCCTTTTCATTGAAGATAGAAGTTATGTTTCTGAAACAGCTGAGCAAGTAATACCTCTGAAAACACTGATAGGAATCAGTGAAAAGGGGCTGGCTTCAATGTGCTCAGTGTCAAGAGAGAGCTGCATGAAGCCAAACTGACGTAATGAAGCTAGTCTCTTACTCATAGCCTCTGAACTTCTAAACCCAAGTTTTCTAAAAAACACACATTGCATGTGTTACCTTATTCTGTGTGCCGAAAGGTTGGAAAAGACTTTATTATGTTGCAGAAATGGAAAATTTCTAAAAAAGAGGATGTATTAAGAGCCCAACCCACTTACCCTACATAGACATCCTATATGACGTACAGAAGATTTCAGCTGTTCAACTCACTGTGCACCATGAATTATGGGTATGAATATTGATTATCTCTTTGTCCAATTGCAACACTACAAGAGAAGGAACTGTCGTGTCTTGTTATTCTGCTTTTTAAGTTCTGTCTCCTGCGATTTGATAAAGAGTAATCTAGTCTACTGGTCTTAACTCCCATTCTAACCTCTACAGCTTATCATTTTAGGTCTTTGTCTAAATGTATTTGTGCCACTGCTTAGAGTTAGCTATGTCACTGATAAATCCTAATAAAAAAATCTATGTGTTTATTAATTGTGGCTTTATACAAGAAGATGTAAGAAAGTCTTTGCTTCTGTAACATTGTTCTCACACAATGTGAACAAAAAGTTTTTTCCACCTCGTTTTTATTTTCTAAAAATATGTAAAACATTTTAAAGTATTTTAAAAATAAAACACTATCCTTTTTCTGGTGTTTTTTAGCAGAACAAAAGCATGCAAATGGCCTGGCCAGTTCCTTTTACTCTGCTCTGCTATGCAAATTTTGCCAGAATTTGTCATACAATCATATCAGCGAGTTCCAGTTCAGAAACTACTTGGCTTGTTTGTCTAATATCTTCTGCTGTGCAACAGCAAGGTGAACGAACATGTCCATGTAATGATTCAATTTAAGCAACACTCCTCCTCCTGTTTGCTGTGGCTTCTACATGCCAGGCCTTCTTAAAATGTGTTCCATTTCTATATCTCGCTTTTTTGGAGGAGAAACAGACAAAGACAAAAATACATTTTATTTTTCAAAAACTTAAAACATGAAAGCAAATCGAGCTGGAAACATATAAATATTCTGTACTGACCACCCCTCCAGTCCAGAATACATTTGCAAGGAGTTCTGGAGAGTACTGAAGGTTTTGAAAATCTGAATTAACAACTGGGTTACCCAAAATGATAAGTAACGCTTAATCCCATGTGCTTGCATTCACATCTGTAAACACGGTCCATGGCCTTCGGTTCAGAAATGCTGTTTAGGTCAACAGTAACTGACACTGAAGCAGGCATTGTGGGCTTTCTCTTTTCTCTGAGTGGGTAGGCAACTAAAGCAATCCCTCATGAAACTGATCGAGCTGGGGTTCCCCTGTGGTTGCTTAGAAATCCCAGGTCTGCTACGTGAGTCAGTTCTTACACCCTAGTCATATTCCCAGTCTAAGATTCGCACTTGCCCCACTTCTATGAGGAGAATACAAAGCGAACGTGTCATGTGGTCCATTTGTATTTGTATTATTATTTTAAAAGACCTGAATTCGAGACTGGGCAAACACCTGAAAGATGAATTTGAATGTAGACAAGTTCAGTGTATTCCATGCAGGAAGTAGAATATGCATTTTAAGTACCGATGGGAAGCACCAAGCTTGGAGAAGTTGCTTATGAAAATGACTTCATCTAGACTCTATAGCAATAAAAAGCAATAAAAAGGCAACCCAGCTCACTTCTTCAGAACCAACAGTGAGACGCAACGCATGGAGCAGAAGTGAAAACTATGGGGCAGTGCGTTCAGAAGTGAAACCAGAAGGCATTCGTTTACACACAGGCTTGGGGGGGTCTGAAACGGCCATCTCATTGAAGCCGGTGCCCTGGCGTGTTTCAAGAAATGTCTGGATGTGGTACCTGGGTCAGACAGATCCTCACAATCAGTCCTGTCAGGTGTGGCCGAATGGCCTCGTTGTGTGTGCACTGTTACTCATGTTCTTCAGCAGGGCAGGTGTGCATCTGTCTGTATCCACACCCTGTGTTTGTGTGTGGCTGCGGGTGGACTTGGCCCGGGTTTGAGGCAGAGGTTCGTGTTGTTGTTAATTTGTGTTTTCTCCTTTTTAATACTTGCACGTTCGGAAGCATCAGCTTAGACTACCTGACGGATAGGGGAGATGTGACGCTCTGGATGTCCCTGAGCGAGTGATAATGACGCCGTCAGATATTCAAGTCAGCTTCTGTCAGTATTAGAAGTGTTACCTTCCATCTCTAACTGTGACATGTTTGTGGGCCATTTGAGTTAGGGACTGTCCACTAGAATAGGAAGGTGGGCGGCATGATTAAATTTGTAATAAAGTACCAGTGCAGCCCACTGTAAAACTAAACTGGTTGTAAATTAATTGCTAATTACTTGAAGACCCGAAACTCTTCACGTCATTCTCAGTGTGTCAAACAGCCCTATATCCCAGCCATATGTTGCATGTCTCAAGTGAAATTTTTATCTGATATGCTTTTCATGGGGGGTAGCATGGTGGCACAGTGCTGAGGCCCTGGGTTCAATTCCTGGGAAACTATCTGCATGGAGTTTGTATGTTCCCCCTGTGATTGTAAGGATTTCCTTAGCGCACTCTGGTTTCCTCTCACAGTCCAAAGACTTACAGCACTGGGAGGTTAATTGTCTTCTATGAAAACTGGCCCTGGTGTGAATATGTGCGTATCTGTGTCTGTGTGTGCCCTGCAATGGACAGGCATCCTGTCCAGGGTGTATCCTGCCTTGCACCTGTTTCTTGCCAGAATAGGCCCCCCTCGACCCTGAATTGGGCAAAGCTGTTAAAAATGAATGGTTAAGAACACATTTACAACTGTCCATTTTGACAGGATCGTCTTTCTAGCTGTAGAAAGACATACTGTCATACTGGAAAGTCATACTGTTCTTAACGCTTGAGTTTCCTAAGGAAAGTGTTTCACAAATTACATATGCGATTCCGTGAGTGTAATTGTTTCTTCAGATTACATCAGCTCCGTCATTTCCTCAGTAAGTCATTAAGGACTCTGTGACACAGACAACTAACGGTGACTTCCAGCAGTCATCCAGAAAAGTGAAGTTATTGAGTTGCAGTAGAGTAGACAATTTAAAAAACACCACTCTTTTTGTTGTCTGAAGAATTTTAAGGGCTCAGTTTTGACCTTTGTTTTTTAATGGTTAACCTTCGCTTACCTGAGTAATGTCAGAGAGAAAATAAATGGAGCCCGTCCTTAGCAATATAGCTGGAAAATGCCATGTTTGCATTTTTTTTCAGAATTTCAGAATGACCATGAGGCATTCATTGTGCAGTGTTCCCGTTTTCCAAGCTCAGTACTGTAGTGTCGACACACTGTGCTGGTTCTGGACTACGATGAAAGCAGGAAGCTATGAGGAGACAGCGAAACCTGACATAAGACCAGAGTTGCCTAAAATGGCCATCGGACTTTACAGCTCATGTGCTTGTGATCACATCTGTAAATGCTGTCAATGGTAATTTTCAGACAAATGACACAATATACTTAGGTCATCAGTAAAACTGGAGAAGTAGGTAACACTAGATTTCATAAAAGTTTGTTTTGACACTGACAAGCACCAAAAAAGCACCTTAGTAGATAATAATGAAATGTCCTCTGATCATTTTGACTTAGATTAAATCAATATTCTACTTACTTATACCACCACCTTTAACTCCTTGCAAATATATCATTGGGTTTGGTGTGCATTCCTAATGGTACTTTTCCAATGATGATGAACTAAAAGCAACAGAATCTCTTTTCCAAAAAACCAAGAAGGCTCATGTCAGCTAACTTCCAACCCAACGCTGGTGGAGCGGTGTCACGTGTGCGGTACCACTTGGGGAATCTCAGTCACGGTCAGCTAGCGACATGATGACATTTCTCAGGTTCGAGCTGTACTGGTGCTTAACCTGTGCTCCGAGCCAGAGGTCTGACTGGCTGAGCCAGCTGATGGACCCTGGCCGTCCTGCAGTACGAATGGTATAAACACTGATGATCCGGTAAGGCCTACCCATTGGAGACTCTGCTACTCCGTTCTAAAGCTGGATAATAAATTGCTTTGAAAAAGTAGTGAACACCCATAGAAGAGTTACAGTTTCACAATGAAGCAGTTGTGGAGGTTTGCTGCCTTTGAGCTATTCCGTTTGCTTTTTGGCTATTAATTTAGTTATTGCAGGCTTCTGCTTTGGGTTTTTGTTTTGTTTACCGCCTAAAGGGAGAGAATGCCATGCCAAAAACAACAACGTGCCAAAGCAGTGCCAGTGCGGTGCCAATAACAAGTACAAACAGCCTTTGTGAATTCCCTGTAATTCCCCACAGCTGTTCTTCTCAGAACAGCAGCAAATGGTTTTAAAGCGAAACGTTTCTAAATGCCAGCGTAAATGCTTTCTCTCCTAGGCGATGAATTAAGATGCAGCATACCTCGTGCACAGAGGACCGCATCCATCATGCCTTAGAGAGATGCCTTCACAGACTCAGCCAGTCCTCTTCCACGGACACTTGGAACGGTAAGTGCATCAGCCATTCTGCAGGATCTAGTGACGAGAAGCAGGACTTCACAGAACAGAATATTCTCAGATGACATATGACATAAACAGACTATGCCAGTGTTATATTGCACTTCAAAGTGGTTGTTAAATGAACCCGTTGATTGTTTTTAATGAGCTCAACAAAATGATGAAATTTAACAGATTGGCTGAAAGGAAGTTGTTGCAGAAGCCACAAAGAAGTAGAAGAGCTGTAGGCATATAGCAGAGAGAAGGTGGGTTTCAATGGGGGCTGCTCCCCCACACACAAACTGAACACTGTACAGTGTATTGATCTCTAGAGAGATGTCAAAGGGTTAATTATGAATGGATGTGAATTAAGCTCAGTCATCAATACAGGCCTTCCCAAACATTACAGCCTACTTTGTTCAACAAAACATCACTTTTACTGAGCTTTTATATTATACTGCCAAGCAGAAGTCGGACAAATGTTCCAAAAACAGCCACACAAGCTAAACTAAACTAAATCTATTTTGCAACTTACCCTGTAGAGATGACAAAAAAATAGCCAGTGGATTACAGCAACAATAAAAATAGGCAAAGAAAAACAGATTGCGAAATGTACCAGTGTGCAGTTGAGTGTTCCCAGTTTGTAGTGATAAAAGTATTAAAAAAGTTCTGAAGAATGATTACACCGGTAAAAGGTTTTCATTGCTAAAGACTAAATTGAGACTAAATTGCTCTGCATGTCTGGAAAAATGTATGTGTAGAAATAAGACAAGGAAATCGAAAGAACTGGGACATCAAAACCCTGCAATGGGTATAGTCAAGGGTGAGCATACTGTATATTATTATTCTATTAATCAAACACTCGTCCTTACAAGTCCTAGAAATGTTTCCTTACTGTAAACCTCAGTTTGATTCAATATGATCTAAATCCTTCTGTAAATAAATTTCAAGCTTTTGAAGGCAGATTGTGCACCAGCTAGATTGGTAGGGGGACTTCACTCATAGCATCTTTCCCAGGCGATACAATTCCTGGCTGCAGCCCTGGACAGAATAACTCAGCCTGAAGCAGCAGGAATACTTGTTGATTTGCCCATGTCTTTGACAATGCATCTTTAACAAACCGGGGGATTTTTCATGCATTTGCATGGCCTCCCAGTAAAGCAGCAGCAGGAAGAAAGCCTGCCTTGTGTGCTGGTGTAAACATGTCAAAGGCAGGGCACGGATATACCATCATCCAGCTCTCTGCAACTTCTCCACCCATACGAACAGTCGTCAAAAATACATGTGTGAAATGCACGCGTGCACTTTCATTGGTCGGAAGTGGTTCTCAGATAATTCTCAGATTATGAGTAATTTAAAGTTTGGTCAAAAAATATTTAATAAATTGCATACACAGTTTAAAAGACATTTGTTTCTTTTTTATAATATGCTTGAACTGGGAGCTACTGTACTACTTCCCCCTGTTTTCAAAAGATATTAGCCAAATGTCACTTATTATTGTAAGGGGAGCCCCAGATGTAAGTACAGATGGTGTTAATGATTAGCTAATATTATTATTTTGCTGTTTGGAAAAACAACATCATATCATATCATATCATATCATATCATTTCATATCAGACTACCACTGCAGCTTTCAGCACAGCCCAGTGATTCTTTCAGCTGTTTTACACTTCTTTAAAACTAAAAAAAATTAAAACTATCAAGAAAAGATTAAACCTTTTTATATTTAAAATGCATCTTTATATCTCATTACATAATGCATACATTAAATGCATGTTCAAATTCTGTTATATAATATATATATATACATCTTTATATTCATTATACTCTGTGGCAGTCTATTATGGTCATACTCCTCATTTCTTTCTGCTAGAAACAGAAATGTTGTTACACAGAACTCTACATGTTCCTAAAGCATGAGGCTGATGTTGTTGTCACCTTTGCAAAACAAAAAGTAAAAAAATAAATTGTGAAGATGAAAGACACTTTTTTAAAACAACAGGAAGGCACTTTGAGACTGCTGGGAGAGGAGATGCAGAGAGATTAAGCAGAGAAGGGAAGCAACAGATTGTTATTGAGTAAATTGCAAAGGTATGTGTTATAAACAGGTTTTTACACACTTGGTGTGTTTTAAAAATTTTATCTTCTTTTCAATTGTAACTTGAAAACAAAAGATTATTACTGCAAGAGTTATGCATTGCAGCGAAACAAGCCTGCAGTGGTTGTTTACAAGTAAGTGTTTTTTCAGTTCTTGGTTTTAAAGTCTCATGCATTTTATCTTGTAAGAATCTTATGTACGTATTCAAGATGGAGTTCCTGCTTGTAATCATGCTTGTTTTCTGTTAGATTTGAATTGGCTTCTACAGTCTTCTGATAGAAGGCTTGGAATGATATACATTACAGCTGAACTGTTCAGCTGTGAAATGTTAAAAGTTTTAACTTGCAAACGCTGATAGTTGAAGAATTTTTTCATGTTTATAGTTTATAGCTTAGCACTGAAAATTAATATAATTCTAAAAACGTATAGGGTTTCAGAGTCTACAAAACCATGCTCAGGACATGACAAGCTCTGTTAATCTGTCCATTTCCTTTTGTATCAGGAGCAAAGAAACTAGCAGGTCCAGAGTTTTATCAAGGGGCCATAGAATACCAGCACTGCCATCTGCAAATGCCAGCAAGCATTTCATAATATTTATCTCCTGCTCAGCTTTACAGAACTTGGGCTTGAATTGCATGCAAATTCTTGTCTAAATGTTTAAATCAAAAACCTGCCTTATTTCAAGAACAAGCTGGATGAGGAGCTCAGATCAATTAGCTACTGACAAACAGACAGGCAAGGTGTGCCGAATGTCTCTCGCGCACGGACAGATGTGTGTTTGAGAGTGTGCTCTGTCTCACATGCTTTCTCTTCGGCCTGTCCAGCTGGGCTGTGCATGAATCGCTGGAGCCTGGAGGAGCTGGTGAATCGAGACCCCGAGAACTTCCTCATCCTCCTTCAGCAGATACTGAAGAAAACCAGAGAGGTGAGAGCCACACAGGCACACAGCCCCCTCCCCAGCAAGCTGATCACTACTGCCTGGCCATGGCCAGGTCTGGAGCTGTCCCCCACCCCCAGTTTCTCTGACATGGTTTTCACAGCAGGTCACCATTGCAGCTCTTTTGGTGTATTTCTTAGCCCTAAAGAAACGCCAGCAGACATATCACCCTGCAGCTCACAATTGGCAGCCCACTGGCAGCCACAATTGGCAGCCTGACCAGTACCCAGATCGGAGACCTCCTGGGAAAAGGTTGCTACTGGAAGAGGTGTTAGTGGGGCCAGTAGGGGGCGCTCACCCTGCAGTCTGTGTGGGTCCTAATTTCCCAGTATTGTGATGGGGACACTATACTGTAAAAAGGAACCGTCCTACAGATGATACGTAAAACTGAGGTCCTGACTCTCTGTGGTCATTAAAAATCCCAGGGCGTTTTACGAAAAGAGTAGGGTTATAATCCCGGTGTCCTGGCCAAATTTCCTCCCTGGCCTTTACCAATCATGGCCTCCTAATAATCCCCATCTCTGAACTGGCTTCATCACTCTGCTCTCTTCCCCACTGAGAGCTGATGTGTGGTGAGAGTACTGGTGCACTCTGGCTACTGCACATTGGTTGTGATGGAGAGGAGTCACCACTGCTCTTAAACGCTTTGAGTGGAGTGGGCCCTTTCAGACAGCACAGCTTCTGAAGCTTTTATTAGTTTAAAAGCTTGCGTAAAATCTCAGTGTTAACCCTTTTCTTTCTGGTAAACTTTAAACTCCTGACAGCTGTGCTGCACCTCGTGAAATGCTGATGTCTCTGCTCCCGTGTCTTTCCAGGTGCAGGAGCAATGCGAGTATATCCTGGTTGCCCCGTTGGCTCTGATGTTTTTCTCCACAGCCTTACAGGTGAGGGCATTCAATCTGCTTCCACATGCCCCACAGGGTCACACATACCCTCTCAGGCAAGACCGTGGACACTGCCTTTGCAAGAGTCTGATGACAGCAGAGTTCTGCTTTTTTCAGACAACCCTCACCAAGATCGAACATATTTACTTATTAAGGCCTCGTTAATCACAGTTCTGCTGTTTAAAACTCCCTTTCTGGATGGGAAGTGGGTTGGACCTGACATTGGGGAAGTATGCTGTTGCACTACCCTTGTTTTCAGTAACATTTCTGGAAACCAAGTTGATCTTTTTCACTACCTCTTCACCTACCAACCATTTCTTGAAAGAAGGCAGGGTGTCTGACAGTACCTGAATCAGATGCTGTTCTGTACCTCAGGGCTGTGCTTCCCCAGCCACTCGAATGCTGTTGCTCTGCGAAACACTGATTGTGCTTCGCGTCTTCCCAGACCCCTTACTTCCCCCCACACTGCGACCTGCTGAGGGAGGCCTGCGAGGTGTACCACAGCTTCCTGACCTGGCCCGAGCCGTACTGCAGTGTGTGCCGAGACCTCCTCACATTCATCCACCAGGAGCTGAAGGCCCCAGGTACTGTCCGAGCCACCTGCGAGTCAGTCTGTGGGGCGCGCTTTAAACAGATGAGAGAGTTTTGTGGAAATGTGGGTGGCCTGCCCCTGTTTGTCTCCCCCATAGGGTCTGCCTCCAGTTTCCTGCACACTGGAGAGACCCACGTTTGTTTGACCTCTATGAGCTCAGTAGGGGTCCTTGTACTTGCGTTGCCTCTGGCCTGGGTGCTGTGTGATCTCTGCCTAACCCACTTCTGGGTCCATGAGCAGGACAGCTCCTCTATGCATTCCCA
Organism: Atractosteus spatula; assembly: GCF_055471065.1. Lineage (NCBI taxonomy): Eukaryota > Metazoa > Chordata > Actinopteri > Semionotiformes > Lepisosteidae > Atractosteus > Atractosteus spatula. The sequence goes on along the minus strand of NC_142716.1, from coordinate 46,928,094 downwards.
GGCACTTGCAGGAACAGGGGACAGAGGGCAACACAGCTATTTACAGGTGCTGTCTTCGGGCTGCTTGACTGTCACACTGAATGAAAGCTCAGGGGCAGCCAGGTCGCCATGGAGGATCAGACCCCTCGTCTTGTACTCCAAAGGGAAGCACTTCATGGCCAGAAGGTCTCCTGGCAAGACAGAACAACATTGCCTCAGTCACAGGCACATACAGGGGCACATCCAATACAATATACGAGCAATTCTAACAACTGCTTTTCCAATGCTGCCCTTTCTAAAAATGTATTTCTATTGGGCACTATACCACCACCTAATGACTAAAAATAATCACAAGAGTTCTTGGTAAATCTTTTATTAGCTGTTTGCCTGTGTTGTAGGCTCTGATCAATGCTCCTTGGCAAACAATTATCTTAATTTAGCTACCAAAATCAAACATTTGTAAACATTGATTAAAATGTGTCATATTTTAATGAAATAGGCCAATGATGCAATTTTATCCAACAGTGCTGCCTCCAAAACATGATATCAGACTTGAGGAACATCTATAATATGTCACTTTTACAGTTATGCAGGTCTGTAAAGGGATTGAGTTTTCCTAGTAGAGAGTTAACATGTACAAAGCAAACAAACATTGCTCTCTTTATTCAGATTGGAGAACTGGGCCTTTTCGGTCATAGTTTCATTCATTAGAGAGGTTGGCTGTCGGATGGATGTGGTTTTTATGAATAAGCTAGAAACAAAGTGGAAGTAAAAGATATCTCATTTACCTTCCGATGTAATTTTTTTTAAAAAGCTAGGAGTTCCTCTTTTTTGATTGCTGGTTTGCATCCCTGTATTCATGTTGAGATTATATTTAACACAAGTGAGCTTGTAAAAGCTAAATAAAAAGAGCATTGAGAGAAGGGTGAGATGAAATCAGTGTCATCACACCAGGCTGCCTCTGAGGCACGATCTACCCTCAAGTCAAGGCCAAACATCTGTTCATGTAGAGCTGTGTTCAAGCAAGAATCACTTGAAAATAGATCAGAATCAGATCTCCCCTGAGTCAATGAGATTTGACACAAATCAGTTTGTGCCTTCAAGCAACAGCAAAAGAAATGAACAGACTGTTTGCTGTCTTTCACTTTGTTTTTCAAACATTTAGCTTTGGCCTCCTAGTTCACTGGGGTCTTTACACCCTTTACTCACCCCTCTCTGATCAGTTTTACAGATTTTATTTATTTTTTTATTTCCACAGGGATTTCCTATCACAGGCTTGTAAGAGAAGAGCAAGGATTAGCCACTGACAATCAGCAATCCAAGACCATGTAAGTAGACGCAGAAGAAAAGTCTGTGTTAAAATGGGTTTGGGGCAGCCTCTCTCCAGCTAATCCAGTAATTTGCAAGGGAATAATTCAGTAAGGTCCCAGGGTATAGATCATTCAACACAAAGCTGGTTTGCAAAGTTTCATTGTAAAAAGAAAAACTAAGAAATTTACAGTGTTTACAAAGTGCTTATCATAACCTTATTCTGTTCTTATCTGATAAATCTACTCTCTTCTTTAAGTCTCGGGCTGGATAGTGGATGAGTGATTCTGGGAGTTGATCATCCTGACTGCAACAATGAAAGGCCCTAGTGTATAACTATGAGTCACTTTAAACACAAGTACGAGTCTTACACCAGGGTGGTCATCCAATGGTCTGGGAGAGGAACAATGCAGCAACAATTTTGCCCTTAAATTGACAAAAATTAAACAAAATAATTTAGTTTTGTCCTGCTGAAGCAGGTAATGTGTTCAATTAAGCTGTTTAGGGATCACCTGACATGAAAATGCAGATTTCAAGGATCACAACAGGCTATTCTTGACTTAACTGAACCAATGAACTTATTAAATTGATCAAAACTCACGTGTGTCCCAGGCTGAACACTTAAGGGTGACATCTAAGACCTGCTGAAGGGTGGCTTTTCTGGACCAGGGCCTGGCGACCCCTGTCTCACGCTTTCAGTTCCAGATCCTAATTCCCCATTCACACCTAACCTTTAAATGACAATATAACACCTGATTCTGGATTTCACTGTACAGATCTAGGACTGGGAGAAAGGTGTACACTCGACGTACTCTCGTAAGTTAGGCGTCAGAATGAAATGCCTTGTCAAAGATGTTAAAACTCTAATGATGATTGTACCCTTCCAGACACAAGATAACTGCCCATTGAACTTACTGACTTACGGCAATGTGAAACATGTTACGTACTTTATTTTTGCTCTGATTGGCTTTTTTTGGGTTCTCTTACCGTCGTTTTTAGCTTCTGCTTAGTGTTTTTGTGCACTGAGCCTTGCAGCTTGCTTCCGCCGCACTTCACACGAAGAGGAAGAAAGAGGGGGGCCTGCACACGTTTCTCTTCTCGGTCTCCTGTGCTGTTTACATGCATGCCTCTTCTCACTGCTATCTGCTCGTTACAGATTTAGCTTTCACACTTGTGTATTTGCAGTGCTAGTTCCTGAACCCCAGGAGATATTTTCAGAGCCTTCTGTGTTGGTGGTAACTCTTCAGCAATTTCCAAGCTTTCAGGGTGTAGTGAACAGCTTTTATATCTCTTCTACTGCTCAAAATTACTTCACGTTGCAGATACTTTTTGATCTAGGTGTCTTGAATACAAAACCACATGATCTGTGGCAATGCTCATGGCAGAAAAGTACATAAAATTCAGGCAGCTGAGGAATAAAAGGTGAAAGAACCCAGACAGGAACTCAGATGTAAATGTGTCCAAGGCTTTCCTGGATGATACTTAGGTTTTCCAGACTTATTCCCGACTGTGTGTCCAGGGTGTCTTTTCTCAATTTGCGTGTTTTTTGCCAGAACGGTGCTGCTGATGAATCCCTCTGATATCCCTCCGGAGTTCCTGGCGGTGTCAGAGCAGCTCAGCAATGTCAGGCACTCACAGAAAGATGCCTACATCATCCTCATCAAACACGCTTATCAGTCTGCTTTTGGCGCTCGGTACCCCCTGGACTGCATGCAGAAAGTGCTGGAGGTAAACTTGGCCAGATACGTACATGTGCCATTTGCTTGTTGGATATATTTAACACGTGAGTTCAGAAGTAGATTTGTACAGTCCAGCACATCTCATTTAATGGCACAGGGAGACAGAGGGTTATTGTGTCTCAGAATAGCTCAATCTCTCCTGAGATTTAAAAAAAGACTGGGGCTTATTTGTTATTTTTAAGAACTTGTTTTGTACTACAACCAAACTCAGGACTTTAAAAACAATGGGCAGAAGTGAAATGCTCTTACTTCATCCAGACTGGAGACATCTTCAGAGAAACGTAAACAGGCACACTGGGAATGACTTGATACTTTGCACCAATATTTAACTGACCATCTTGCTTTAAAAACTACACTCTTAAAGTGACAGGTATTTATATTTGAAGATATATCTCTTAATTGATTTTAAGTAAAGCTACAGTATGTATAATGTGTGGTGCTTTCAATGAAACACCAACAAATACATCATATAAATTATATGAATGTGGATGTGGAAATCATGATAAAATACTGCAGGGTTTCTTTATTTATAGTATTTTAGCAACGGCTGCAGGACAACAGTAACATACTCTATATCATGTGTCCATTTAGGAAGAAACCGTGAAAGCCACAGTTTCCTTCCTTATTTCAGAAAAACCACATGCTTTGCAACATCTTGTCCTTTGAAAAAATAATAGTTAAACCTGTATTACCATGTGTTGTTCTTCTTGGTGTAACCTGGCTGTTTTAGACCAGTTTTCTTAATGAGCTACACATCTGGCCCAGGCATAAACGTGGCAAATTTATAGATTTGTTTTCTTTGCCATGTTTGCAAGACTGTCAATAGGTGGAGCCTTTTGTCCAAAACCAAGGATAATGGAGAGAGTATTGTGTGGAGATACATTGGGTAGCTGTACTAATTTGATTGGAACTAAATTAATATTAAAAATTTCCCTATAGTTTCTCAACACCTGTTTAACGAGCACCTAAGAAATGAAAAATGTTGCCACCTGCTGTGGAAATAGTGAAACTGATTGTTTCAATTTTCTGGATATCAAGGAAGTCATGATGTTTTAAAAAGTCTGTGAGTTGTGACTAAAGTTTTAAGATACCGTTTTCAGGCCACTCTTCAGCCTTTGAAATATTAAGTGAAGTCCAAATGAGTTCAAAGTAAATACTTCTAGTATTTGTGAAATAGTTACACATTTGTGAAATGTGTACATATAGATTCCTTGTTATTTCATAAGATTTCCACAGTGTCGGAATTCATTTTAAGACGATTAAATTGCCATAAAATCTACAGGAAGTTAGGAAGTCTCTTATGAAAAATACTTAATTTGTTGAACTGATTTTTTTATCTCCTCCAGTCGAAAAACGTAGAAGAACTCAGTCCCATCTTTTCAGACATCACAGACATTTTGGAAACAGCTGTTTCTGTGGAGGACATTGACAAGGCCAGGGAGCATTTACTGGAGGATCTGGAAAGGCTTAGGGAGAAAATCGGACTTCCGGTGCCAAACAGTAAGAAACCAGAAGGTGAGGCCTCCTTCGGGTGTTTTCATGAGCACTCTTACATGTGACTTACAGCCAGTGTGAGCTTTTCAAGAACTGAATTAAAATTGTGTTTCCTCCTCACTGCGACAGGCATGCTGCAGACTCTGTCACTGCCCATTGCCAGGTGTCACACGTACCACTGGGATAAGGACAATTTCGGTAAGAGGATCTATCGCTTTCTCCCGCAGAGCTTTTAAACAGAAGTTTCTGTTGTTATTATCATGCACCTCCTCTTTCCCATGCTTAAATATCTCACCTCCTGAGCCCCATGTTGTGGGAATTTTCCCTCACACCCTCCCTCCACCTGTCTTCACTCTGTCAGCAGCTCCCTCGTTCATTCCTTACAAGTGAGGGCCAGGGCTGTGATTTCCTCAGCCTGGCCAGTTAGTGCCGAACATTCAAATATTGAACATGCCTACAAATTCTGCCATCTTGTCACATTGGTTAGACTTGAACCGAACTGTTGAATAGGGGTATAGCTGTATCAACTTCACTGTCTTACTTCAATACAGCACTGTACTGCTTTTAACTTTTTATTTTTACTAGTCCTCTTTCTGTTGACTTATACACATAAAGAAGTTATTACAAACTGGTTATGGTGTCGAAACAACAGGCTAACTGTGCTCTAAATAAAACACATTGTTAGTTCCTCATCTTTTAGTGTATGATCCATTCCTTGTAACTAAACGTCAAGCTTGGAAGATGCAAGTCCACAGTGACCCTTACTGAACGGTGGTAGTAATGGAGTTAGATTGTGTGGGTATTTGCAATGTGCTGAAAACTGATCATTGCTGTATTATAGCAAAGTTTAACCTCTTTTTTGATGCAGGTTGTCTAAGACTCTTGCAATGCCAAAATTGGATTTTTTTTTCAGATTCCTAAAAACACTAGCTCACCTATAATACCATTTTCTGTACCAATGAGCCTGTATAGCACTGGGTCTGTGTTTAAATAAGTTCTGTCAAACATTTGAATACAGCAATCTGACCATTCTCCAGAAGGCCATGTCTAAATTATCTTAGATAATTGCTTTGCAGACCCTGACATAGCAGCAATCCAACAGGTTTTATAGTAAACCGTTAAAACACTAACAGAGATATTTAATTGCATTCTCTTAAGATGGTGGCTTATTACTGTAGGTTATGTCATTTAGAGGTAATTTGGCATAACAAGTTGTTTTAGTAATCAAGCAAATCACTTGCTTAATGGATCATTAACTTACTAGTGTTTCTAATCTTTAAAAATAGATTATTTAGTAAATTACTGTATTGGCAAGGTTCTGGATTGGGATACTCTTGGAAAAGTGTTAAAGATGTCTACTTTAGAATTCTGATTGTGAAGCACAGTTTATTGTGGAACAGGTACAAAAACTAGCTAACTGTACAGCTTTCAGCCTGCTGCAGGTGTTTTTACACTTTCTTTTGTCATTGTCTGTATTCTCAGACATTTTGAACGAGATCTTCCAGGCCGAGTGTGACCTGGCTGAAGCTCAGTCCCAGCCAGATGAGGGGGAGGACGATGAGGAGGACGAGGAGGACGTGGAGGAGGAGGAAGTGGCAGTGAACGGCTGTGTGGATCACAGAGCCTCCACCTTCTCCACCGTCTCCATCCTCTCCACCGCCTCCAAGGACTCCATGCTCTCCAATAACTCCTTCTCCTCCATCTCCTCCTCCTCGTCGGGGCCCAGCCGGCTGTCGGTGGCCTCGGGGATGGACAGCGACTTCTGTGAGGACACCGAGGAGGAGAGCAGCACAGACAAAACTCCCAAAGCCAGAGCCAGGCTGGGCAAACGCATCTCCATGCTATTCAAGTCCAAGAGCAGCAACTCGCTAAACCGGGCAAAAAGCTTGGGAAACACAGAGGCCAAAGACTATGTAACGATCAGATCCAAGAGGTCGAACTCTCTGCCCCAGCAGGTTCACCTGCAGAGCCCAGAGAAGATGTTTCTCAGGAATGTCTGCTACAGGAGGAGACCTATCCTGAGCTGCGACGAGGACACCAAAACCACAACCCTCAGGGTGGTGGTTTTTGGTGCAGATCAGATCACCGGAAAAGTGGCGAGAGCCTACAGTAATCTCAGGTAAAATCTGAATAATCCATTTAACTAACTTGGTTCAGATTTTTCTCATTTTTCAAGGCTGTGTTCATGATATTATGAAATATTAATAAATTCTGCTGAAGTGTCTGGTCACACTGATACGTCAGCATCACATATGTAAAGTTAGCAGCCAGACACTGTTGTTTTGCCTTATTTAGGACTCTTCCCCTTGATATAGCCAACTCTGATCAGACAAAAAGAATTAGACCTTTTGGAAAGAGTGCCCTATCAAGTTATGATGTGTGTAAGGGCACATAGTGGCAGTGTTTAAAGAAGACTATGTTTGGATGAGAATTGATTAATATTCATATGCACAACTCATTATCTGCCTGATATGCTTGTGTGTGTATCTATGGTTGTCTTTATAAATGTGCATGTATTTTTTTTCCCTCTAGACTTCAGGAAAGCAGGTGCCCTCGCCTAACCAGGCTATTTAAGCTCCAGTTCTTTTTCATCCCAGTGAAGAGGAACTCCAGCAGCCCTGCAGTGGGAGTGTCCAGCTCTGGCAGTCTGTCAGACAGCCCTGGGAGGGGCAGCATGGCCGTGGTAAATACCCAGCAGGGAGTCCCCTTTCACTGCAGTTGTGCTGCATGCCAAGATGAATGAAGAGGAAAGGCACTGACATTAGGATGGAAGCAGGAGAAATGTTGTTATTGATTTTCAGTGGTAGTAAATTGCTGTGATTCATTGAGCAGCATTCTTATGTGAACCCAGGCGTACAGAGATGAAAAGGTCCTGCAATAAAAAAAGCTTTATAAAACAAAAATACATTCTAAATACAGGTTAAATTTTATTATTACAGTAAAGTATGGGTTAAATTTTAATATTACAGTAAAATAAACATATTTCACTTATTTTCCCCCCAGTTTTTTTTGCCTTTGTGATATGATATGTGTTATAAGAATACAGCATGCCAAACTAAACCAGAAATCTTGTCTCTTGGCACAGGACCCGAGTCTGCCCTGCCTGGAGGATAGCACCAACGACATTGCGCAATACCTCGGCATGCTGGATCCCTGGTATAAGCGCAACATGCTCAGCCTCCTGAACCTGCCCGTGGAGGTGCTCTGCCAGGTGAGGGCGCTGTCTTCTGAGCAGCTCTGACCAGCCAGCTTTGGATCCTGATTTTACTCTTACTGCAGAAAATAACAGATAACTATAGACAATTAACAATTAAATATAAATGCGAGAGCTGTAACGTACATAGGATCAAAGATCTTATCTGAATTTTGAAACGGAGAATTACAAAATATAAAATATAAAAGTTAAGGCAAAATGTAGACCATAAAATGATTTTCCGCCTGTATCTACAGTATGAGTGTGTACATCTATCAGTAAAGTGTGTGCATGCTTGAGTATTTTAAGTCATATGGGTACAAAAGTGCTATAGCTTTCATTTCTTGTGTTGTATTAAAACAGAAAATTCTCCATTTAATCTACAAGTTTAGTCTGAGTAATATCCATTAAAAAAAGATATGCTTATGCTGTGCCACATCTTTAACAGTTGTTTTCGTATGGCTCAGATATAAGGGTTCTGTGCGTTTTTCAGCAAACTTCCAAAACCGAGCCTGACGTGTCCAGCAGCACCAGGGAGCGGCTGCCCATCCTGGCGGACATGGTTCTGTACTACTGCAGACACGCAGCTCGTCCAGTGCTGGTCCAGCTCTACCAGGCTGAGGTGAGGCCGGCAGTCTGACCCTCCACCTGCCCCATCGCGCTCTGAGCCCAGCAGGCTTGTCCAGATCCTTCCTTATTATTTCTTAAACTTCTATAGCACTTTCCTGGACACTCCACTCAAAAGGGCTTTACAGGTAATGGGGATCCCCTCCACCACCAATGTGCAGCCCCACCTGGAGGATGTGACGGCAGCCATAGTGCACCAGTACTCTCCCCACACACCAGCTCTCAGTGGGGAGGAGAGCAGAGTGATGAAGCCAGTTCAGAGAGGGGGATTATTAGGAGGCCATGATTGGTAAAGGCCAATGGGAAATTTGACCAGGGTGCCAGGGTAATGCCCCTACTCTTTTTGAGAAACGCCCTGGGATTTTTAATGACCACAGAGAGTCAGGACCTCGGTTTTTTGTCTCATCCGAAGGACGGCACCTTTTTACAATATAGTGTCCCCATCACTATACTGGGGCATTAGGACCCACATAAGCTGCAGGGTGAGTGCCCCCTGCTGGCCCCTCTAACACCTCTTCCAGCAGCAACCTTAGCTTTCCCAGGAGGTCTCCTGTCCAGGGACTGACCAGGCTCACACCTGCTGGGCTTCAGTGGGCTGCCAGTTGTGAGTTGCAGGGTGATAAGGCTGCTGGCTTCGGACTAGTATTAGAGTAGTGCCGGCATTAATGCCTAGCATTTCCAGTCGTGTGATTTGCACGATCGATAGACGTGTTTCCGTGTGATCTAACCTGGTCGGCTGATTGGCTGCTCTGTGCCGTGGTAGCTGACGCTGGCGGGCGGGATGAAGCGAACGGAGGTGTTCATCCACTCCCTGGAGCTGGGCCACACCGCTGGGACTCGTGCAGTCAAGGCCTCTGGTGAGTACGGGCAGTAGGGGGAGCCATCGCGCCCTCAGCCTGCTTATTGACGAACATCTGTTAATTAGTGTAATGGTTCTTCGGGTTTCCCCCCTTGCCCTCACTGCCGGCTGAGCTAAAGGAGACCTCCCTCAGCCCGGGCGGCTGTTGTACGCAGGGGCGTATTCAATACATTAGCAATAACCTTTAATAGGGGAACTGCATCACTATTTTTATATTTCGAGGGTTAGAAAGAATTAGCATTGATGAGTGCGTTGTCCAACAATAGTAAAAGTAAAATGTACACAGTAACTTGTAAAAGCTCCAATTTCCGCCACAAAATAGACAAAATTTCCAGGTATGCGCGGCGCCATTTTGCTGTCCTTGTCTGCGATTAAGACCGAGGCAACAAAACTTCCGGAGAGGTGAAGTGGCCCTATTACATTGTAAACAAGAAGATATTGCTCTCGATTTAGAGACAATTTTGCCAACAAATACTCTTTGTTAACTCTGTATGCAGATCACGCTGGAAACGTCCTGCGGTGAAATGTCTGTTTGTACAGCCTGTACTCACTCGCTCGCACATCGCATTACACGAGTCATTACTGTGACTAGTGAGCAGGAAAGGCCGATTTTACGTCACAGTCCTTGCCCCTGGCGAGATCAGGGGTTTGCGACAACATTACGACCATCCAGCACTTCTGCGAAATTCACGATTTTGTGCTTAATTCGGGATTTGGCAAATTTTGTGATGCCGTTAGTTTATTTTGTTACCGAGATATAGTAACCGTTCTGAGAAATTGGGACTGTAGTTCCCATTTAATGTCGCCAACAAAGATAAACAAATTTTAACTAATTCTAACACTTTTTTAAATCAAACTGCAAGCTTAAAACAAACGTGTTTAAACATCGGTATAGGGCGCGTTTCTCCTTTCTGCAACTGAGAAGGGGACAGAGAATGAAAGGGGTTAACAACGCTTTAAGCACTTAAACCTTGAAGCACTTTAAACTTTAAGCGCGACAGGACCGTGGAGTGACAGAACACTTGCAGAAATTCCGTAACATTTTCCGCATCGCTCAAATTGTTGCGTTTGCCGGCTCAGCTGTTCAGTTTCTGCATTCTTCCGGAAAGGAAAACCCGGTGACAAATTCCTTTGAAAATTAATCTCAGATTGCTCTTACTGTGTTGAATGTTGAGCTAAAAAAACGGAGTCAGTGTCAAGTCACGTGTCAGACCGTGAGCAACAAGGAACACGTGACTGGCAATTTCCCAAAATACCTGGATCAGGTATATACCTAAAAATAATTTGCTAAACCAAAAAATGCTGAAATTCATTTGTTTGATTGCTTTTGTCTGAGTTCCTTTCTCATATCTTATTGTCTAGTAATGATAAATTATTTAATTTAATCAAATAAATAATTATAATGAATGATTTATTTGAGTACAGCAGCAGCGATCCAAGCCAAGCAGGAGCGCACCTGCCCGCACACAGCCCTGTTGTCTTTGCTTGCCCCTTCTGAAACTTGCCGCATTTCCTTTTGCAGGGCCAGTCTGCAAAAGATTTGGGATTGACGGGGACCGGGAAGCAGTGCCGTTAACACTAGAAATCGTTTACAATAAGGTAGATAATGGAATTTAATTTAGAGCACTGATCATACGCACAAACATGGAACAATTCCCCCCTGCGACTATAGAAAATGGCAGGACTGGGGTCTGCGGAGCCTTTAGGCACTGTAACATCATCATGACATCTGTAAAATACTTTGGAACAGCACCAGGTTTACAGCACTAGTTACACACCTTTTTACAGGGCTGAAGAATGACATTGGTCTGAAGTGTCCCCAAATTGTGTTTTTTTTAATTATTCAAACCTGGTGCACAGCACAAAACCCTTTTCTTTTTCAGTGTTTAATTTTGTACATCTCCTCAAACTGCAGGATGTACATTCTGCTGTGGGAAGCTTGCAAGCGTGTTTGTTTTTTGCTCTTCTAGGTGAGCGTCAGTGGGCGAAATCAGTGGAGTAAAGTGGATAAAATCTGCACCTCTGTTAATCTTACCAAAGCCTGTAAGAAACCAGAAGAACTAGGTATGGAGCTGAGGGTTCTTCTCTGATACCTTGAATTTGAGGATGCAAATTTTCTATCAAACAGCAGGGAATGATGTAATACTTCATGATATGACAAGTACAGCATCAAATAATAAATACACTCTAGAAGTGATATTGGTTAGGCAGGTATCACAGTTGTGTATCTGGAAGTTTTAAAACTTGAAGTGTTGTGTTGCAGACAAGTCAAAGTCCAGTGTCACAATTTGATTAAAGAATTATCATTTTTCTTTTTATACTTTAGTGAATGAAATCATTTAGCACGTCCAATGGTGAAACTAACTTCCCCATGTAGAATGTAAACGGTGCCAGAATGTAAAATATACATACATTTGCAACAGGGCTCACCACACAGAGCGTATTACTGAAGTGATGTAACGCCCTTGAAACTTAGTGTAAAGTTCTGCTGCAGTAGAAGAGCCGGTGTTTTGGCCCAGAGGAATTCAGTGCTGTCCAGGGGGTGGCGCTATGTACACCATGAGTCTGCAAGAGACTATGATCGAAACCCAGCAGGGGCAGGGCAGAGTAACAGGCAGATCTGTTGTAATCCGCTCTGTCCAATTTTGTTTAGATTCAAAAATGGAGTGCCTTCAGCTGACCATGACAGAAGTTCTGAAGAGACAAAACTCCAAGTCCAAAAAAGGTTACAATCAGGTGAGCAGAAGGCAGGGAACCAGCCTTGGTTCAAGATGGCTTCCAGAACTCATTGAAACAAGACTGAAAACAGTTTCCATCTGAAGCTGGGAAAATGCCTTTGGTGGTAAGATCAAGAAGGCACTGCGAGCCATAGTTAGCCGAAACCTGAAAACGTGTTCAAATGCATTTCACTGACTGGCTTCAAGACAGGACACATAGTGAGAAAGGTGTACAAAGCTGGCTCACTCAGAAGTTATTTACGCTGGTCGGATTTGAATTTTTTGTGACCTTTTTCAGAATGTCCTAAACCTTGTTTTTTCAAATAATTCTGCAGCAACTCAACACCACGCAGGTGAAGGTGGACAAAGTCCAGGTGTCAGGAGCTTGCAACACCACCTTTGCTGTGTGTTTGGACCAGGATGAGAGGAAGATCTTTCAGAGTGTGACCAGGTGCTGAAGGCCGGTTATTCATTTTCAGTCATTCATTTCATATTCATATTTATTGCATGTTAAGTGAATTGAAGCAGGCTTCGTTCGCTGTTATCATGCCTTGGAAATCAAACATGCTTTGTATAGCAGGCCTTAACTACTTTGGCCTTAAAAGCAATAAGCATTTTTTAAGCACAGTACTGAAGTAGAATGCATGGCAGGAACCACAGTACTAACATGGCTACCCCAAACACTGCTTGAACTTTTTCTGTTTTTACCTCATTTCAAAGTAGGTAAAAAAATGGAACTAGAATTATAAAGCTATGTTCTACTGTGAGTGCTTGCTGCTTCTTATTGCTTTGCAGTTACCTGACTCGTGTTTTGCAGGTTTTGGGTTAGGGAGCAGCATGCTGACCGGTTTTCCCTCTTGCCTTGCAGATGCGAGATTTCCGTCTGCTACAAGCCGGAAAGTGGGATGCACTGGAGGATCCGGAAGGCCCTGTCCTCTCAGCCGCTCTGCCCTGAGTTCTGCTCACTCCTCTGCCTCCCCATCTCCACTTTCAGCGGCGCTCATTCCTGATGACGTGCCCGGAAAGCAGCTGGCTTCATGGAAAGCCGTAGCCTGGAGGCTTCTGAATCTCAGGGAAAAAGAGTACAGAAGAGCGGCTCTTCTGTACCTGGACTGAAGTCCGTGTCTCCTGGTGCTGGGAACAATAGCTTGTCACTGCTGTTTTTCATACACTGTAATCTAGGAGGTGCAAGGCCGGTGACCCCTGCCCCTCATGGCTCATGAGGGTGGAAAATAATTTTGCAGAAAGTTTGTGTTGACTTTTTTAAGAGGGTTTTCCGACAGTGTTTTTTTGTCGTCACAAAATGTTTGTCCTTACAGGTGAGGTTTTATCATCTTTCAGAAGAGCCCACCTGATTGGGTGAGCTCTGACAAACATTAGAGGGTATTCCCTCTGTGGGGGTGTCTTAGTGTGGCTCGGGAGCATGCTGGGTAGGTCAGGTGGCTACTGTGCATTGTTCAGTCCACGAGGAAAGGACACGGGCACCTCCTCATTATTCCCCCTGTTGGGACCTGCTCACTTGCTTTTCTGTCCTACAGTATGCTCGAGTTCGAGTATGGCTCTGTAAGATACAATGCTCTCTATGAAGAGCCTATGACAGTCCTTTTCTGTTGAGCTTTTGTGCAGTGAAAGTTCAACTGAAGAGAGAAATTGAGGTAATTCATATCTTAATATTTTGATTTTTTTTTGTATTGCTAAAAAGAACCTAACTAGCAGTTTAACTGACCTGACTGCTTTTGACAGATAACTAGGAAATAAATCCTTTTATGAATGATTTTTCATTACGATTATTTAAATTTTCACAAAAGAAGCAACTCTTCCACTTTGCAATTATGCAAAAGTGTATGTTTTTCTGTACATACTAATTTAATGAAAAAATATGGCCAAGATTTACTGTTAGCATAGAGATAGGCAATTGCTTTGCAGTCCAATCAAAACAGATATGAGCACATACTGTATAATGCTTTCTGTATCCTTTTCATAGTAACCAGGATTTGTCCATTTTGTCCACATATTTAAAACATATTGTCATTTGTCCACATATTTGATGAACAAGTAGACATTAGTTACACAATAATTACATGCTGGAAAAAGAGAGTGACGTCTGCAGGTTCTACAACCAAAACATAATGTATTTCATTATTTCCAGCATGAAATTACCCATACTCTGACACAGTTCCTCACTTTATCCTACCATTTGGTTCTGTGAGGTATTTTTAATTATTATTGTGATTTATTTTTATTTTTATACAGTTTTCATGGACAGTGAAGAACTTTGCCATATGCCATGCAATATCTTGTCTGTCTCCTCATTGTTTGCATGTACTGTGCCGCTAGTGAATATCTGATGAAATGTGCAATAATTTGAAATGTTCGTTAACCAATATCATGCATAAACTGCAAGAACTTGCCACAATAATCATGTTTTCCCATTGCAGCTAGAACCAATTGCACAATTCTTACAGCACTAATACCCACAATCACCAGAAACAGATTTTATTTTTTTCTAAATCTTATTGTAAACCAACACACATTATGCAGTGTGAAAATCAAAGGGCACATTTACACCTCATCCCTAATAACCCATATATCCTGAATCTCAGTTAATACACAATGCTAGCTGTGACTCTGTATGCCAGGAAGGATCTGATAATGCACTGACATTGCTTACTACCTGAATTATACACGGAATTATATACTGCAATACAGCACCTCGAATCTAAGAGACTCTCTTGAAACACTTTGACTGAAGTGACCTCCCATGGGAGGAAGTTTTTATTTTCTCAGGGAGGTGAAGGAATTTTTCCATTATCCCAAGTGGGAAAACGTAATTCCTTAAAAAGAGTAGCTGGCTGATCTCCATATGCACATTGTAACGTGCAATTACTGTACCTAGAAGGAGATGCAGTATGGTACATCTCAAGATTAGAAAATAATGTAAAAATTCTAGTCTTTATTTTTGCACCTGCATTTTGGTACGCAGATAAAAGGGACTGAAATATGAAATATGACCTTGTGTGACTAGGCTTTGAGCTGACATTCTCCGTAAGTCATGTGGAGGGAGAACAGAAAGACGAAACTATGGTATAATGAAATGGCTGTACAATTCTATTTTTGTTTTATGAGTTTGTTTTTCTTTAACTGTATTATTAAGTTTAAGGTCTAGATCGAATCAAGAATTAAACCCACTCACCACTTTCAAATGATAAATTGGGGGAGTTAATTGCAAGTTACCATTAGGTAGAAGTATGAAAAGCTCTGGAAAGAACAATAGATGCCAACAAATACAGGCAATTTAATTTGGGAGTGTTGGGGGTGAGTCACAGGTTTGATTTAATCCAGTCCTTAATCTGTACAGAATGATAACAAATGTTCCAGGTGTATCTAAAAAAAAAACATATTTTGTTAGATTCATGCTGAGAACTTTTTCAGCCAATTTGTACCATCTCTGGTCTAACCTTCCCTATGGGAGTCCTTCATTTGAAAATGTTTACATGTTTTGTTACGATAATTTCGTGCATCTGTCATTATAAAGCTTTTAAGGTTTGTAAAATAATGTTATACAGTATGTAAAGACTATTTGGGAAAAAAATTCTAACAATTTGTAAAAAAAAATATTATTTTGCACTAATAAAATGTACAATTGAAAAGGGCTGCTTAAGTTTTATTTGTTAAACGTATTTTTACACAGGAAACATAGTTTTAAAGCACGAGGCCGTGTTTCGCACCTGTTGCAACTAACAAGGGGACGTGTCTTGTGCAGAAATACTGAGAAAGTTGCCTTACGATAACACCTGAATCAATGGAGCACAGGCCATAAGCAAATACGTTCTTAGCTCTTCTGTATAGTATCATTAAAAAGGCAAAATTCCTTGAATTCTCGGAAGTTACACAGCTTTAAAGTATCCTACCAAAGATATGTATTTACTTTACTTTTTAAAGGTGCTCGTGTTCCTAATCCGTTTGGTTCTTTTGAGGTGGACACAGGCAAAGGTGACGCAAAGGAATAGGAAATCAGTAGTTTCACCTCAGGATACAGTTCCAGTAAGAACCCCTTGCCTTTTTTGTCGCTAAGGTGTAATTACTGGTATTGGAATTCTCCTCCGACACGTTAATATGATATTGTATTTGATCTGTTCACGGAAGCTATTGGCTATGGGATGTTTTAACCCCCCAATACATAATAAAGTTCTCCAGCTGTCCTCCACATTTATTAACTTGACAGGTAATGACGTTGCCATAGCAAGTCGAAGTACCCGCCATATACATAAATAAAAACCGTGCTAAAACTGGAAATAACTTCCTGAAAGTGAGCCTATCGGTTAATAACTTGTGTTTATAGAACCTAGAGTTTTTTTTATGAGAACCACATTCAAAAATAGGTTACAGGGTACGTGCAATTTTTGCAAGGTCGTCGTCATTCCACAGCTACTTTAAGCATTCGCAAAAAGTGAACAAGGGTGGTGCAGGGAGAGACTTTTCTTTTTTTTAAAAAAAAACCATAGCCATTACCATTAATAATACATGAGGTCATGCTCGCTTCTAAAGCCAGCGAGAAAGAATTTTCGGTCTTAAGAAGTCGTGGCATCAACACACACACACACAAAAGACGACACCGAGGGACAGTTCCATGGAAAAAAGTAAAGGAAATTAATTGACTACTTATAAAATGATTCAGCTTCCTCAATTCGAGTCCGTGCACTGCCTTTTTCCGCTCAGCTTTCACTGCGTCCAGCCACAGCGCAGACACCCTTTGACAGCCCGAGCGCCACACGGCCAATCGGAAGCAGGGTGCGTGGGCGGTGCGGCGCAGGTGCAACTTCGGCTCCTGCCTGTAGCCCCGAGTTTGAAACTTCACAAGTCTCCGAGAAGTCCCTGCACTGATTTTCCTACAGGTGAGCTGCTTTAATTGCCATGGACTTCAATATCCCGGGCTGTGCTGTGCCGTTGTGGGCTTGCTTTCTGGTATGCAGGGACATTACGTCTTTTAATTCTCTGCGTGCTTTTCGCTAAAACGACTGGCCTTGAGAGCGAGAGCGGTCCGCTCGCCTTTGCGGACTGGTACCGGAGTTATCGCGTCAAAACAAATTCGTCTTGAGAATACAGCTTCCCTTCGTTTATCAAGGGGACACACAGCTTCATCGTGAAAGTTCTGGTATTGTTTTTCTTTTTAACTTGTACATCTCCGCAGATACAGAATGACACGTCGTAAAATGATATTGTGAAATCCGAGAACTCGCCGTTTTATATGTCTAATGACTTTTTAAAAACATGTAAAATTAAAAACCTACAGGTGTTCTTCCAGAACACAAACGTTTTCTTTAGAAAAATCCGTTAAAAATTATATTTATATACGTGGTTGCAAATAATATTTTCACTGTGGAAGGAGGCTGTTTCGAGGTCATACATAAGTATTTATGAGATTAACCGCTGCCTCTCATTAATTCAAAGACGTGGTTTCAAAAGGAACTGAACAAGGGTCAGAAATAGCAGCTGGCTCACATCATATCCACATTTCATTGTTAATAAGTGGACAAACAAACCAGGAAGTTTTTTTTCTTCGTTTTCGTGCTGTTTACCGGACGCTGCGGCGGCCAGGAAGGCTGTCCGGCCAAGTCCTCATTACTCTGCAGAGCGTCGTGTTGTCATTAAAACAGACGCCCTGTTTTTAGTGGACAGGGTCGCATTCAAGAATGCACACTGGAGACAGCCCGATAGTCCACCCCGAGTTTAATTATTCTATGTGAAATTGTTTTAAACTTTAACATCAGCAAAGGGTTTCGAGCGACGCTGGGAGCTGAAACCATATCTAACGGAAGCATGAATGAACAGTGTCTTTCTCCAAGATCTCAAGAAGAATTGCTTCGGTACCGCGGGGCGCACTTTAGCGCAAAACAGAAAGAAATGGTTGATAATTGCAGCTGTCGCAAAGTGATTTTCCCTGTCGTTTCATTTTGAACTACCTTCTGTGAGAATCGTTCACCTTAGCACCTCCGACCGAAGCCTGTCGCTGGCTTCACTGCGTGCTTGGACCTAGTTTAGGCTACTCGTTTACTGTATATACGAATGTATCCAGGTACGTAGTTAAGGGTTTCCAGGTTGATAGGGCCAAACTCCAAATCAGGCCAAAATTTCAAGATTACAGGAATAGCTTCACCATAACCAAAGGGCTTTTTCTCCCTTAGCAGACAGTGACGTCTTGATCTTCACCAACTATTCCAGTAAAAATAGCGTGTGAAAAAATAGTTGCTATTAAGTTTACGTGGACGGAAAGTAACATTACTCGGACCTGAAGCAGTTCATCACCTGTTTTTAAGGTACTCTATTCTGTGTGCTAGAGTACGTTGAACTGTTCATTACAGTCTAGGAAAGACAGTGTACAATGAATTACATAACACAATAAATAGGGAAATGTGTTCACCATGGAAAAAGACCAACAGGAGATGCACGTGATACAATGTTCTAAACCAGGGGAGTGTTACTTTGTCCTCCAGTTGGACTCGGTGACTTTGAGCGCAGCTGGTAATAAACTTATCATGGTTATCATGGATAAACATTATTTTAATAGCCTGCAATATGTGTTGAGCTGCAATCCACAGATTGTTATTTTTTCACAGGGTTAATAAAAATCTGAGCTTATTTTTTTAAAAATACATGAACAAATATATTTTTTAAGTATAGTGTCAAACAAGCACATTGCCAAGCTTGACCAAATGTATCTTTATTTCTGTTCAGTACTCTAAAGAAATGTCAGATATGCAAATAAAACTCATACATCAGGCAGTTTATGACGTTTAGGAGCTTTGTACTTGGCACTTTAATCTAGTCTTATCTATACAAGCCCAGCAAAATACAGAAAATAATAATTCTTCCGGAACTATAATCTCACACCGTTTCTTTAGATGTGTCTAAGGGCATTATTCTCTCAAAGAAGGTGAAGTTTCTTCCAGTTTTTATCATTGTATTCCCATGTTGAGGAACTATACCAAATTTTAAGTCAAGGATAGTTTTTCCAAAACAATACAACTGGCAGTGAGTTATCAATAGGTTTGTGAATGGAACCAAGTCAGAAAACATATTATAGCGCTTGATTACAGTTCAATAAATCACCTTTTTTTATCTAGTTACTGTAAATTCTTACATATATTTCCTGTTCCTGTGTAAACACTGGTTAAATTCAAACATAAATCACTACCTGATTTTCTGGCAGTCATTCAATAAACAAAGTGTTTTAGAACTTTATGTAACTTGATTACAATTTATAGATATTTTCTGTTGTCCCCAAGTGTCTAATCTTTGATCTAATACTCTGTAAATTATTCCTTAAGAAAAGAACTACATTACAGAATTGTAAACCAAAAATGTTTATATGTATATATGCATTGTTTTTGTTCCATGCTGTTTCATTATAATCCAGTACAGTTTCATTATTTTTACTGCTTTATAATAATGAAAGTTTGGCGTTCACTCTTTGAAAGTACATTAGTTTGTCATTTGAGTGTTATCACATGGTGTTACTTTCTGGTACAGTAAATAGTAAAATGCTGGTATTGTAATTAATTGCTGCCAGCTTCAGGGGTTCTGGGTTCACGTCTAACAAGGGAATATTATTGTGTGGAGTTTGCATGTTTTTTTTCTGTCTGCACAGGTTGCCCAGGTTTTCTGGTTTCCTCCCACTGTCAATAGACAGCAAGGTTAGGTCTGACAGTAATTCAGTGGGTTCTCTCCAACGAACTTCATAGGAGCTCCTTTCATTTGTACCTATTCTGACGTGAACCTATATTTCTTCTGAATATTACAGTGGTAGAATGGATTTTCCGTTTTAATGCAGTAAACGGTAGTAGTCTGTAGTAAACACTGCTTCTTGTACTATACGATGCATAGTCTGAGATCGTATGGGTTTGGGAATATTGCAGAAAGTTAGTACAGGAACTGACTAGTTTGAATTCTCTACAGGAGTTTAGTTGTGAAATTTGAATGAGCCTTTAACAATTGATTAATTCAATGCAATCCGTAGTGTCTGTTGGATGCTGCTGTTAGTTAATGTGTGAAACAGAATAAACTGCTATAAATCATGCCCTGTGTGTGCCCCACCCTGTCTGTTGTGTTGGCACATTTATATTTTAATTGATGAATTTCCAAAGGTTAACCATGGCGTAAATATTTTCCGTCGACTATTCTCTGTTTTTCTGTTTATTTTTTTCAGATTGCGGATCTGGAAGTATCCTAAAAAAATCTGTAATCTATGATTTTTTGCCAGATATGGCAGAAAGCCAAAGCCCTGAAGGTAAGAGCTAGGTATCTGTGGCATGAGGAAGAATGTTGTTGTTGTTTCTTTAAGTTGGCACTATGCATAAAAAAAAAACAAAAGCTGTACAACCTAAAATCATTTTGTTATTTCAAGCAAAGAATATAGAAGCAAAAACACTGAGGTTTCCAAAAATATTTTTACCATCTTTGCAAAGTTAAGGAGCTGCAGCTGTTGAGAGTGTGTTTTGCTTCCTTTATTTCTGCTTTTGTTTCCCTGCAGCCCCCCCTGTGCTACAGAGATAAGTTGTTGCTTCACGTATGTGTAAAATGTTGTCACCTCGCAGAGTTCATCCTTTCCGGCATGATCGAGCTGCCCCACACAAATAGCTGCTTCGTTTATTTCTAGAAACTGCAGCGAGATACCTAGAAGCAGAGTCCTGCTCAAGAGGAAACAAGCTCTTGTGCCTGACTGAAGCGCTCAGCAGAAAGCTGAGATCGGCAGTATCCGCACAAGAGGTGCAGGATTTTAACTGAAGCTTGCGCTCGCTGTTCTTAAATCGCCAGCAGCGGGTTTGATGACAGTGTTGCCAGTCAGGTCCCAGTGTGCCATTTTTGGAATGCCAGAACATGTGGCAGTGATGGAGGTGACAGGCCAGCGCAGGAAGCTCCAGTGTACAATTATTTCTGTTTCTTTTGATACAGACTGTAGGCAACGGCATGATTCATCCTAGGTGTACCCACCACTGTAGAGGCTATGTTATTACTAATGAAGTTAAAGAATTTTTTTTTCAAGTTTGGCATTTGCCGATGCTGCCTTTAATTTCAGAGGTGGAAAAAGCGTAAATGTAACCATCTTTTTTGCCATGAGCTCACTGATTTAGAAAACTGCTGTAAACATTTACTCTAATGACATGGTCTGTTGGGACTCGTATGCCTTTTTCTGAACTCATGGTAATTTATAAGAACATGAAAGCTTGCAAACAAGAGGAGGTTGGGAAGTAACTGAGGATCTTAAAAAAAAAAGTCAGGGTGTGAACCTCAGTAACGTGACTTGGTAGCTTGTTCCAGACCCCTACCATCCTTTGTGTAAAGAAGCTCCTCCTGTTCTCAGCATTAAATGCTCTTCACCTCAGTTTCCACTTGTGAATTTCACTGTAGAACTTGCTGAAGCTCCGTGGGTTGATCGTGTCAAGGCCTTTTGTACTTTTGATAAGAAGTTTGTGTAGTTCGGGTTCCCTCGCAGTCTGCTCTGTTCAGGACTAAAATGATTCCTTTCGTTTAACTTGGCAGGGTAAGAGGTTCCTTTAAACCTAGGAGTATACCTGGTGACTGTTCTTTTGACCCATTCCAGATGTCCCAGTTGATGTGTGGTGACCACCATAGTGCACAATGTTCTAAATTAGGTCTTACCCCTTAATTCACATTTACTGCAGCACTCTAGCTTTACTTGTTAGAAGTGTAATGTTAAATTGTGCAGACAAATCAATAAAAACATATTTCAAAAATAAAATTCCTTTACCTCAAGTAATCTCCCTGGCTGTTATGGAGCAGACAGTGGGTAATGTAGTGTGATCGCATCCTTTTTCCCAGCCCACAGGCATGTACCTCGCTCAAGGGGGTTTCTGTTGAGAGGAAGTGCGTTTCTGCTTTCTAGATGAAAGCTCTTGTTTCTACATGCAGTGCAGGTCATATAAATGTGCCTTTATATAAAGTTCCTGTTTCCTAGATGATGCAGGTTCTGTGCTCTGCTGAAGAGTGGGTCATATATCGGAAAATGAATAGCACTTGTATAGTTGACATGGCTGAAGAAAGGTGATAGCTACCAGGATGGGTGGAGGTAGAAATCTACTCTACGTCTTTACCAGACAGGATTGAATATATAAGCCTTTAAATCTACATCTGTTTGGGTCTGTACATGCTGAAGTTCTAATATGTTCACGTGGTGAATTTGAATGTACCCGTAACGTTTCTGACTATTTTTAACTTTTTCTTGGCTGTCCCCAAAACATTTGTGAAATTAGGCCTGGACAAATATTGCTTTCATTGAACAAAGAACCCTTTTTTTTGCTTTAACTAACATTTAATTAATTTCTTGCTTAACTTTAGTAGTAATTTGAGTAACAAAGTTACAAATCCATTATAATTGGATTAATTAAATGTGTTCTGAATAGAATTTATTTGACATTAATTAATTAAAAATCTGCTTCACAGTCAGTTTTACCAATTTAAGGCATTAAGTAAAAGATGTAATTTGGGGATTGTGTTGTTTAAGTGATATATCTAGTTTGTCTTATATCTTAGTATTGCCCGTGTTTGTCTGCACACGGGCAATACTGCTGGTGGCTAAGACATTTGCAGCTTTTGTTTCTTCATAAGTTCCTCATCCCGAAGCTTTGAATGACCTAACTCGGCTTATACAAGACAATGAAATCCCTAGGCATGAATTACACTTTGCATGCTCACACTCTTTAAATTAGTTTTCTTTTCTTGAAATAAAAAGAAGAACTTGTCCTGGAAGGTAAGCCAGCAGCCAAAGTATGTTCTAACAAATGTTAAAGGCCATCTCACAGGGCTGTTTTGGTGTGTGGTGAGTAAACTTGTGCAGCTAAATCTGCTGTAGTTCAGCCATACAGTACAGTCGATTGCACTGAGGTCAGAGCCAAAGATTCAGTGTTTCAGTATTCAGTATCATGCACTCACAGAATTACTGCTAGATTCAGAAAATGTGCTTGTTAGCTGCAAAAATACCCTTAGAAGTATGTTATGGGATGGGCTCTCTGCAGGAGTCGGTATGCAGTACCGCATTAATATATTAGTAGCTTATTCCGTCTATAAAAGAAAGGGTCTTATGCCAGCACATTAAGTCAGCTGTCCTCTCTCTTTGAAGTTCTGAAATGGTATTTATTTTATTCTGAGACAGAGTCCTTTGTGCTATAAGTAAACATCAGGGAATTCATATCTAGACTTACACAGTAGCACAGCCAGACTAAAGAACATGACCTAGTTTTGTCAACACTGGCTTGTTGATAAAAAAGCGTTGCAAAAACTAATTTAGGGCATTTGTCATTTGAATGGTGATGATTCTTTGTAACAAAATAAAGAAGGAGCAAGCTATGATGGAAAATGTGATTATGGCACCTTGTGAAATGAGCACATGGCACTGTGGTCCAGAAATAAACATTTCAAGAGACACAGTTTTGCATCCTTAACTTTAGCGGTGTCTGCTTAAGCCTGAAAAAAAACAAAAAACACTTAGTGTCTGAGTAAAATCTCTGAGGCTGATATTATTATAAATAATATTTTTATTATTCCCTTCTCCCACACCCTTTTCAAATCTGACTTCCTCTTTAAATATTTTAATATATATATATAAACAAAAAATCTTTTAAATAGCTTTGTTTTCTTTCTTGCAAAGCAGGACGTATAAATAGAAAAGGCTCTTTTTCTCCCTGGAGGTTCATTGTCACTGCAGGCGTCTGCATTTTTGTTATGACACACAGGAGGGCGGGGGGGCTTATCTGACTGGAAACCTTCCTCAGAAAAACCCCAGGCTTTTCTGTCAAGCAGAGGGAACTGAGGTTGTGAAGACAATTGGTGAACAGTAGCAAATTAGCTGAGAGACCAGTCTGACAGCTGCAACTAAGTGGAGAAACCGATTTGTGTACACGCTAGGCAGCCAATGGCTTCACTCTCGGAAGCAGATTCACAGATTTTAGCTGATGTTGGGATGTTTATTGAAGAAATAGTTGCTCAAATTCAGAATCATAATGAGCTGCAAAGCCTGAGACCCATGTAAATGATTTTTGTGCTCTTTAAGATTGGAGCATTGGAACGACCACATACGTACCACAGAACTACCACAGCTGAGTATATCGGTGTCTTCAGGCCAATTACTGAACGCAATCTTCAGTAACCCAGTGGAGCTACAAGCTGGTTAGTGTGTGTGGCTCAGAAATTTCACACAGGCTTAGTCTTGTTTATTCTGGTTTACTTCATCTGTGTAGCCTCCTCCTATTATAATACATTTTCCATCCATCTTTCTCTATATAAATCACATTTATAGCCCTATTGTTTTCATACAGGATAGCGATTCTGAGCGTAGCTGGCATATTACAGTAGTGCAATACCACTTCCTCAGATTGTTACTGTAAATGCAGGAGGCAAATTAATTAATTTTCTCTCCGTTTAGTATCACTGTTTTTCTCCATCTACCTCCTTGGCCTCCAGCCTAAACAAAAAGCTGTTTTGATACAAGGCATGTAAAAAGACTGAAGATATTGGGGAAAAATACAGGTGTTAACAGAAATCTAGTGTGCATTCCCAGGAGATGTATTACGATAACTGGAGAATAAAAATGAATGTTCATAAGCATTCCTTTTCAAGTGCTGTTATGACAAATGTCAGTTCACATGCCCTTACTGCTGTGTTTGTAAAAGCTTAAAATATTGAAAGCTTCTAGTACTGTTGCTAAACTCCAGAAGCACTACTGTGGATGGCTATTCTACACAGTGGGGAAAATCCTGGTTTTCCTTCTGTACTCCTTGGTATTTTTGTTCAGGCTTCAAATGGGAGTTTTCCTGAACCCTCCTTGATCTCCTCTGCCCAATGGGACACAGAGGCGTGAGTGGTTCCGATGACCCAATGAAACGGGCCACTTCTTTAGAGTTGTTGGTTTCAGGAGGCCATCCAGGTGTCTTGAAGGAAGCTGAGGACGGAAAAGAGAAACACTAATGGCTTGCCTATGACGTGTTTGATTTCAGAGTTTCATGTTGTCCAAAACATGAGAGTCCAAAAGGAATATGTTTTTCTAAAGCCAACACCAGCTTTGATTTTACTGTGGTAAATGTGACCAAAGTTAATATGTATCCATATTTTTTTTCTCTATTTTATATCATACTAGGCTTGTAACAGACTTGCAGTAAATCTCTGTACTTTACTGTGCTTTTAATGAGGTAAGTCAAACTTTCTTTTTAAAGAAGAGGAGTTGTCATGACTAAAAGTTTGCGCCAATCTAAATAAAAACTGCAGACGGGGCTGGTGTTGTGTTGGGGGAACGTTGAAAATAACTTATACCTTTGCCTCTAGTTGTTTGTTTCCCTGTCTGTTGGTGCCGTACTTTCTTGAACCTTCTGGCTTCTTGAACTTTGTCTCACAGCCAGCAGTGAATTCCTATTGCGATACCTGAATCCTGGTTAACTGTAAAACTTCTGCATGTCAGACCAACGCTATGCCTTCGTCCTTGTGCTGGGAAGGGAATTTGATAAGGGTGTTTTGACCATGATGACATTTACAGCATTAGCTGTTTCGGGGAAGTGATGAGAATTTGTTTTTTTTAGGGGTTTTAAATATGTTTTTCTGTCATTTCTTGGTGCATAATTTTTCCTTCCTTATTGAGAGGCCTGCAAAGAGAAAACGTCCTGTCCCCAGCAAGCTGTGCCAAAACGTGGTCTTATAGTAGAGAGCAGACCGTGAGAGAGACTTGGTCGTGTACTTTCATTTGTAACTGTGGGTCAACAGTTTGACCCAGTGCCAGGGGGTCATTCCAAATAACAGGCTCGTGGAAATAGATTTTGCCCCATAATCATGAAAAAAAACAGATGTTGAAAAAGGGTTGAAATGTGAACTTGTTTTCAGCAGGTTCTCTGTGGGATTTTGAAGTTTTGCATGTACAAAAAATTATTAGAAATAACCTGCTTTGAAGAGAGCTGCTTGCTTAGACGACAAACTACAGTGCAGGAAGTCAGAAATCTTAAAATAGATCCTCCACTATATTTCTTGTAAATTATGTTAATAGGATGCAGCTACATTACTCAGATAAGATCCTTAGTGGTCGTCTGAGTGTGAGCAGCTCACTGAATTAACCTTTGAGAGCAAAATGTGTGTTGTATGTCAGCGTAGTGAAATAATACAACTTCAAACCACAGGCAATTATGTCGTACCAATGAAAATGCTTTCACTGAGGAGACAGAGTGGCACCTCTCCCATTGAAAATAAATTCTGTTAAGGCTACAGTTTAATGACACTAGAGGAACTGACCTGTGACTGTGTGACATTCCTGTTGTCCTGAGGTTTCATAGTAAATGTGGACCCAGTGATTTTACCGTCTTAAAATTGGTAACCCAGAAGAAAGGTTCTCCAAGCCTGGCAATGTTGTATTCATATTTTATATTTGTATTACTTTCGTTGCATAAATTGTGCATCACTTACTTTTTTTTTTACCAGATCCATAAGTCATAAGAATGGTTGTAAATGAAAAGAGGCCATTCAACCCATCTGACTCGTTGGGTTGTTAGTAGCTACCAAGTACCAAGTTAATAGCTAATTGATCTGAGGATGTCATCTAGCTGTTATGTGAAAAAAGCCATAGTAAAGAAGATTGAGGTTTGCCCTCGCATGGCACAGTAATAAGATCTCTTCAGAACAGGCCTGTTTGTTTGAATGATGTACAAACGATCAGCTTCAACAGCTTGGCTTGACATTTTGTTTTTGAAGACGTACAGAACTCGGTTTTGATGAAGTCCCCGCTTTTTTCCGTCTCGTCTTCATTTCTACTCCTGACCCTTTGTAGTCGCGCAGTGTCTCTCTGAGTTACTTTGCCGGTGCCTTTGAG